>NW_027187491.1:79631-183750 GCF_041381155.1 Argopecten irradians | reverse complement strand
CGCATATTCAGAGATTGTCTGTTGTCTTAGATAGGATTAGAGCCGCTGGATTAAAAAAATTCTCCAAAGAAGTGTGACCTATTCAAGAAGAAAGTATCGTTCTTGGGACACATAGTTTCTGATGAAGGTATTTCTACTGATCCCAAAAAGATTGAGGCGATCAAGAGCTGGCCTGTACCCAAAAATTTGCATGAAGTTCGCAGTTTTCTGGGAACATGTTCGTATTACCGAAAATTTATCAAAGGATTTGCTGGAATAGCTAGACCATTGCACAAGTTAACAGAAAAGCAAGAATCTTTTTCATGGACGAAAGAATGTCAGGAATCATTTGAGGAGCTTAGGCAACTCTTGGTTACATCCCCTATACTCAGCTATCCAAACTTAGAGAATGATTTCATTTTAGACACGGACGCAAGTGGTTTCGGTGTTGGTGCAGTATTATCGCAAATAGAAGACGGCAAAGAGAGAGTAATAGCTTATTACAGTAAACTTTTATCAAAAGCTGAAAGAAATTACTGCGTTACCAGACGTGAGCTTCTAGCAATTGTACTGTCGATCAAACATTTTCATCATTACCTGTATGGAAAGCATTTTACGGTCAGGACTGACCATGGAGCTCTGAATTGGCTTCTGCGATTCAAAAACCCAGAAGGACAGATGGCGCGATGGCTTGAAGTTTTAGGTACTTATCAGATGACCATCCAACATCGCCCAGGTAGACTCCATGGAAATGCCGATGGCTTATCGAGACGGCCTTGTCACCCATGTGACTATTGTTCCAGGCAAGAGGGAAAAGAAGAAACGGATGATTTAAAGCTCAGACAGATAACCATTGCTCAGAATACAAATCAAGCTAACACATTAGGAAAAGATTGGCTACAAAGCAAGTCCACAGATGTTCTTAGAAAGACACAGATGGAAGACAAAAGCATACAGCCTGTAATACATTGGAAGGAAAGCTACCAAGAACAGCCCGAATGGAATAAGATTTCCCACGAAAACATAACAAGTAAATCATACTGGGTACAATGGTATGTGCTACGGTTAATAAATGGTGTTCTTTATAGAATTTGGTTAGAAGACGACGAGGAACGACTTCAATTAGTTTTGCCTGAATCAATGCAACAAGAGATTTTAGAAATGTTACACAATGCGCCGGAATCAGGACACCTTGGGATTGCCAGAACCAAAGCGCGTGTTCGTCAGCGGTTCTACTGGACAGGATATTCTGCAACTGTGGAAGAATGCTGCAAGACCTGTTCTAAATGCCAACAACGGAAGGGACCACAAAAATGTCCTAGAGGGTGCATGGCACAATATATTGTGGGTGCTCCACTAGAAAGAGTAGCGTTGGATATACTTGCCCCTTTACCAGAGCCAACCGCTGGGAACAAGTACATACTTATTGTTACTGATTATTTCACGCGCTGGATTGAATGTTATCCCATGCCTGACCAAGAAGCGAAAACTGTTGCTACATTATTTGTATATCAATTCATCAGTCGTTACGGAGTACCATGACAAGTTCACTCCGACCAAGGTTCTCAGTTCGAATCCCAACTTTTCCAAAACATGTGTCAATTATTGCTCATCGACAAGACAAGAACCACACCGTATCATCCTCAAAGTGACGGACTCGTCGAAAGATTCAATCGCACAGTAGAGGATATATTAAGCAAATATGTGTCACAGAATCAGAGAGACTGGGATACTTGTCTGCCCTTGGCGACAATGGCTTATATATCATCCGTGCATGAAAGTACTGGATACAGTCCAAGCATGATGATGCTAGGGCGCAATATGGATTTACCAGTCGATCTATTGTATGGGAAACCTCCTGATGAAGAACATGCATTTGAACCTTCACAATATGTCAAGGAATTAAAGGAGAAACTATGGAATGTCCACAACATTGCACGTGAACAGATGATAGTAGCTAGTGGCAAACAAAAGAAGAAATATGATCACCGTGCCAATGTGTTTCATTACAATGTTGGTGAAGCTGTATGGATACGCTCAAAAGTAAGGAAGAAAGGCAAATCGCCGAAACTGGACGGACATTACATTGTTGTCGGTCGAGTATCTGATCTAGTGTATAAAGTTCAGAAGAGCTGTAATTCAAAAGTGAAAATTCTTCACCATGACCAATTAAAGATGTACCACGGAGACTATCAAAACTGGCTGAAACAGCCAGATGAAGAGGTTGAACAGATAGAACCCAAATCTCAAGATGATGAAGAGGATGAAGTTCCTAATGAAAATGTATGTAATGACCAGAAACCACGGAGAAGTGGACGGTCAAGAAGACAACCGCAGTGGATGACTGTATACACTGCTTGATATTTTATTTATTTGCACGTAATTTTTAAATGACAGTCGCAATTTGGTGGGTATATATAATAAACTTATAGACTTTAAGGAATAAAGACTGGAGGTCAGCTGCCAGAGACGGATCGTGCTCAATCCAATATTTGAATAGTATAGGTTTGGTTATAGATCCCTTGTAAATCACTCCAGTGTCCCCCTGCACTTAGATGGTGCTTGAGAAGCAAATGTCGCGGAACAAAGCTGAAAAAGGATTGTCTATTATGTATTTTTGCTCATAGCGAAAGGATCGGGTACCTGCCCTATGTTGATTCCAGGAAGACTGTTTGATATTGTCATACTTGGAAGGCAATTGAAGGTTGAGGTTGGAATCCTTTGTAATCACCCAGTGTACCTGCCCTGAGATGTTCCAAGATGATACCTCGAAGATCAGGAGAAATGGCAGTATTAGCCTTTCATAAGAAAAAGACGAATGGGGAGCAGACTCGAAGATTCTTCGGATCGTCAGACTTGGAGGGCAATTGAAGGTCGAGGTTGGAATCCTTTGTAATCACCCAGTGTACCTGCCCTGAGATGTTCCAAGATGATACCCAGAAGAGTCGCTGGTGGAGTACCTGATCAAAGTGGTTTTTAGTATACTTGTTGACTGGGACTGGTAAAAGATTGTCCAGATTGTCTCTGGCCCTGAGAAGTCTAATTACCTTATAAACATCAAAATACAGACGTTTATCATGTGAAGAGTGGACAAGTACGATGTTGTTGGTATACTGGCACTTTGAAAACATTAAATACAGACGTTTCATCAAACCATGTACGATGTAGTTACATTCAAACATAATAATATATAACGTGAAAACAGATATTTAATCGTTGGTGGTGACAATCGTCGAATGTAACACCGTATACACATCATATACAGGTGCTGGTGACAAGTGTGATATGTGGTGGTATACACTTACCTTATACCAAATACTGACGTTACAGCAAGTGACACGTAGACCCCGAAGAGTGGTGCCCCCTACGCCGGATGCGCATACACAATGCAAAATACAGACGTTATCGTGTGGTGACAAGTCGATGTGGTGGTATACACACCTTATACACATCAAATACAGACGTTATCGTGTGGTGACAAGTCGATGTGGTGGTATACACACCTTATAAACACCAAATACAGACGTTATCGTGTGGTGACAAGTCGATGTGGTGGTATACACACCTTATAGACATCAAATACAGACGTTATCGTGTGGTGACAAGTCGATGTGGTGGTATACACACCTTATACACATCAAATACAGACGTTATCATGTGGTGACAAGTCGATGTGGTGGTATACACACCTTATACACATCAAATACAGACGTTATCGTGTGGTGACAAGTCGATGTGGTGGTATACACACCTTATACACATCAAATACAGACGTTATCGTGTGGTGACAAGTCGATGTGGTGGTATACACACCTTATACACATCAAATACAGACGTTATCGTGTGGTGACAAGTCGATGTGGTGGTATACACACCTTATAGACATCAAATACAGACGTTATCGTGTGGTGACAAGTCGATGTGGTGGTATACACACCTTATACACATCAAATACAGACGTTATCGTGTGGTGACAAGTCGATGTGGTGGTATACACACCTTATACACATCAAATACAGACGTTATCGTGTGGTGACAAGTCGATGTGGTGGTATACACACCTTATACACATCAAATACAGACGTTATCGTGTGGTGACAAGTCGATGTGGTGGTATACACACCTTATACACATCAAATACAGACGTTATCGTGTGGTGACAAGTCGATGTGGTGGTATACACACCTTATAGACATCAAATACAGACGTTATCGTGTGGTGACAAGTCGATGTGGTGGTATACACACCTTATAGACATCAAATACAGACGTTATCGTGTGGTGACAAGTCGATGTGGTGGTATACACACCTTATACACATCAAATACAGACGTTATCGTGTGGTGACAAGTCGATGTGGTGGTATACACACCTTATACACATCAAATACAGACGTTATCGTGTGGTGACAAGTCGATGTGGTGGTATACACACCTTATACACATCAAATACAGACGTTATCGTGTGGTGACAAGTCGATACACACCTTATGTGGTGGTATACACACCTTATACACATCAAAAATACAGACGTTATCGTGTGGTGACAAGTCGATGTGGTGGTATATACACACCTTATATACACATCAAATACAGACGTTATCGTGTGGTGACAAGTCGATGTGGTGGTATACACACCTTATACACATCAAATACAGACGTTATCGTGTGGTGACAAGTCGATGTGGTGGTATACACACCTTATACACATCAAATACAGACGTTATCGTGTGGTGACAAGTCGATGTGGTGGTATACACACCTTTATACACATCAAATATACGATGTGACGTTATCAGACGTTATCGTGTGGTGACAAGTCGATGTGGTGGTATACACACCTTATATACACATCAAATACAGACGTTATCGTGTGGGTGACAAGTCGATGTGGTGGTATACACACCTTATACACATCAAATACAGACGTTATCGTGTGGTGACACAAGTCGATGTGGTGGTATACACACCTTATACACATCAAATACAGACGTTATCGTGTGGTGACAAGTCGATGTGGTGGTATACACATGCCTTATAAACACCAAATACAGACGTTATCGTGTGGTGACAAGTCGATGTGGTGGTATACACACCTTATACACATCAAATACAGACGTTATCGTTGGTGGTGACAAGTCGATGTGGTGGTATACACCTTACCAAAATACAGACGTTATCGTGTGGTGACAATCGATGTGGTGGTATACACACCTTATACAGAAATACGACGTTATCGTGTGGTGACAAGTCGATGTGGTGGTATACACACCTTATACACATCAAATACAGACGTTATCGTGTGGTGACAAGTCGATGTGGTGGTATACACACCTTATACACATCAAATACAGACGTTATCGTGTGGTGACAAGTCGATGTGGTGGTATACACACCTTATAAACACATCAAATACAGACGTTATCGTGTGGTGACAAGTCGATGTGGTGGTATACACACCTTATACACATCAAATACAGACGTTATCGTGTGGTGACAAGTCGATGTGGTGGTATACATGCCTTATAAACACCAAAATACAGACGTTATCGTGTGGTGACAAGTCGATGTGGTGGTATACACACCTTATACACATCAAATACAGACGTTATCGTGTGGTGACAAGTCGATGTGGTGGTATACACACCTTATACACATCAAATACAGACGTTATCGTGTGGTGACAAGTCGATGTGGTGGTATACACACCTTATACACATCAAATACAGACGTTATCGTGTGGTGACATGTCGATGTGGTGGTATACATACCTTATACACATCAAATACAGACGTTATCGTGTGTTGACAAGTCGATGTGGTGGTATACACACCTTATACACATCAAATACAGACGTTATCGTGTGGTGACAAGTCGATGTGGTGGTATACACACCTTATACACATCAAATACAGACGTTATCGTGTGGTGACAAGTCGATGTGGTGGTATACACACCTTATACACATCAAATACAGACGTTATCGTGTGGTGACAAGTCGATGTGGTGGTATACACACCTTATACACATCAAATACAGACGTTATCGTGTGGTGACAAGTCGATGTGGTGGTATACACACCTTATACACATCAAATACAGACGTTATCGTGTGGTGACAAGTCGATGTGGTGGTATACACACCTTATACACATCAAATACAGACGTTATCGTGTGGTGACAAGTCGATGTGGTGGTATACATGCCTTATACACATCAAATACAGACGTTATCGTGTGGTGACAAGTCGATGTGGTGGTATACATGCCTTATAAACACCAAAATACAGACGTTATCGTGTGGTGACAAGTCGATGTGGTGGTATACACACCTTATACACATCAAATACAGACGTTATCGTGTGGTGACAAGTCGATGTGGTGGTATACACACCTTATACACATCAAATACAGACGTTATCGTGTGGTGACAAGTCGATGTGGTGGTATACACACCTTATACACATCAAATACAGACGTTATCGTGTGGTGACAAGTCGATGTGGTGGTATACATGCCTTATAAACACCAAAATACAGACGTTATCGTGTGGTGACAATGTGGTGATCGATGATGTGGTGGTATACACACCTGCCTTACACATCAACATAAATACAGACGTTATCGTGTGGTGACAAGTCGATGTGGTGGTATACACACCTTATAGACATCAAATACAGACGTTATCGTGTGGTGACAAGTCGATGTGGTGGTATACACACCTTATACACATCAAATACAGACGTTATCGTGTGGTGACAAGTCGATGTGGTGGTATACACACCTTATACACATCAAATACAGACGTTATCATGTGGTGACAAGTCGATGTGGTGGTATACACACCTTATACACATCAAATACAGACGTTATCGTGTGGTGACAAGTCGATGTGGTGGTATACACACCTTATACACATCAAATACAGACGTTATCGTGTGGTGACAAGTCGATGTGGTGGTATACACACCTTATACACATCAAATACAGACGTTATCGTGTGGTGACAAGTCGATGTGGTGGTATACACACCTTATACACATCAAATACAGACGTTATCGTGTGGTGACAAGTCGATGTGGTGGTATACATGCCTTATAAACACCAAAATACAGACGTTATCGTGTGGTGACAAGTCGATGTGGTGGTATACACACCTTATACACATCAAATACAGACGTTATCGTGTGGTGACAAGTCGATGTGGTGGTATACACACCTTGTACACATCAAATACAGACGTTATCATCTGGTGACAAGTCGATGTGGTGGTATACACACCTTATAGACATCAAATACAGACGTTATCGTGTGGTGACAAGTCGATGTGGTGGTATACACACCTTATACACATCAAATACAGACGTTATCGTGTGGTGACAAGTCGATGTGGTGGTATACACACCTTATACACATCAAATACAGACGTTATCGTGTGGTGACAAGTCGATGTGGTGGTATACACACCTTATACACATCAAATACAGACGTTATCGTGTGGTGACAAGTCGATGTGGTGGTATACACACCTTATAAACACCAAATACAGACGTTATCGTGTGGTGACAAGTCGATGTGGTGGTATACACACCTTATACACATCAAATACAGACGTTATCGTGTGGTGACAAGTCGATGTGGTGGTATACACACCTTATACACATCAAATACAGACGTTATCGTGTGGTGACAAGTCGATGTGGTGGTATACACACCTTATACACATCAAATACAGACGTTATCGTGTGGTGACAAGTCGATGTGGTGGTATACACACCTTATACACATCAAATACAGACGTTATCGTGTGGTGACAAGTCGATGTGGTGGTATACACACCTTATACACATCAAATACAGACGTTATCGTGTGGTGACAAGTCGATGTGGTGGTATATACATGCCTTATACACACCAAAATACAGACGTTATATCGTGTGGTGACAAGTCGATGTGGTGGTATACATGCCTTATAAACACCAAAATACAGACGTTATCGTGTGGTGACAAGTCGATGTGGTGGTATACATGCCTTATAAACACCAAAATACAGACGTTATCGTGTGGTGACAAGTCGATGTGGTGGTATACACACCTTATACACATCAAATACAGACGTTATCGTGTGGTGACAAGTCGATGTGGTGGTATACACACCTTATACACATCAAATACAGACGTTATCGTGTGGTGACAAGTCGATGTGGTGGTATACACACCTTATACACATCAAATACAGACGTTATCGTGTGGTGACAAGTCGATGTGGTGGTATACACACCTTATACACATCAAATACAGACGTTATCGTGTGGTGACAAGTCGATGTGGTGGTATACACACCTTATACACATCAAATACAGACGTTATCGTGTGGTGACAAGTCGATGTGGTGGTATACACACCTTATACACATCAAATACAGACGTTATCGTGTGGTGACAAGTCGATGTGGTGGTATACACACCTTATACACATCAAATACAGACGTTATCGTGTGGTGACAAGTCGATGTGGTGGTATACACACACCTTATACACATCAAATACAGACGTTATCAAAGTCGATGTGGTGACGTTATTATACACATGTACAGACGTTATCGTGTCGATGTGGTGGTATACACACACCTTATACACATCAAATACAGACGTTATCGTGTGGTGATATGCCGATGTGGTGGTATACATACCTTATACACATCAAATACAGACGTTATCGTGTGGTGACAAGTCGATGTGGTGGTATACACACCTTATACACATCAAATACAGACGTTATCGTGTGGTGACAAGTCGATGTGGTGGTATACACACCTTATACACATCAAATACAGACGTTATCGTGTGGTGACAAGTCGATGTGGTGGTATACACACCTTATACACATCAAATACAGACGTTATCGTGTGGTGACAAGTCGATGTGGTGGTATACACACCTTATACACATCAAATACAGACGTTATCGTGTGGTGACAAGTCGATGTGGTGGTATACATGCCTTATAAACACCAAAATACAGACGTTATCGTGTGGTGACAAGTCGATGTGGTGGTATACATGCATTATAAACACCAAAATACAGACGTTATCGTGTGGTGACAAGTCAATGTGGTGGTATATACATGCCTTATATACACCATCAAATACAGACGTTATCGTGTGGTGACAAGTCGATGTGGTGGTATACACACCATATACACACGTTCAAATACACATTATCAAAATACAGACGATCGTGTGGTGACGTTACAGACGTTATCGTGTGGTGACAAGTCGATGTGGTGGTATACACACCTTATACACATCAAATACAGACGTTATCGTGTGGTGACAAGTCGATGTGGTGGTATACACACCTTATACACATCAAAATACAGACGTTATCGTGTGGTGACAAGTCGATGTGGTGGTATACACACCTTATACACATCAAATACAGACGTTATCGTGTGGTGACAAGTCGATGTGGTGGTATACACACCTTATACACATCAAATACAGACGTTATCGTGTGGTGACAAGTCGATGTGATGCTGTACACACCTTATACACATCAAATACAGACGTTATCGTGTGGTGACAAGTCGATGTGGTGGTCGATGTGGTGGTATACACACCTTATACACATCAAATACAGACGTTATCGTGTGGTGACAAGTCGATGTGGTGGTATACACACCTATATACACATCAAATACAGACGTTATCGTGTGGTGATAAGTCGATGTGGTGGTATACACACCTTATACACATCAAAATACAGACGTTATCGTGTGGTGACAAGTCGATGTGGTGGTATACACACCTTATACACATCAAATACAGACGTTATCGTGTGGTGACAAGTCGATGTGGTGGTATACACACCTTATACACATCAAATACAGACGTTATCGTGTGTGGTGACAAGTCGATGTGGTGGTATACAAGTCTTATATACACACCTTATACACATCAAATACAGACGTTATCGTGTGGTGACAAGTCGATGTGGTGGTATACACACACCTTATACACATCAAAAACAGACAGACGTTATCGTGTGGTGACAAGTCGATGTGGTGGTATACACACCTTATACACATCAAATACAGACGTTATCGTGTGGTGACAAGTCGATGTGGTGGTATACATGCCTTATAAACATCAAATACAGACGTTATCGTGTGGTGACAAGTCGATGTGGTGGTATACACACCTTATACACATCAAATACAGACGTTATCGTGTGGTGACAAGTCGATGTGGTGGTATACACACCTTATACACATCAAATACAGACGTTATCGTGTGGTGACAAGTCGATGTGGTGGTATACACACCTTATACACATCAAATACAGACGTTATCGTGTGGTGACAAGTCGATGTGGTGGTATACACACCTTATACACATCAAATACAGACGTTATCGTGTGGTGACAAGTCGATGTGGTGGTATACACACCTTATACACATCAAATACAGACGTTATCGTGTGGTGACAAGTCGATGTGGTGGTATACACACCTTATACACATCAAATACAGACGTTATCGTGTGGTGACAAATCGATGTGGTGGTATACACACCTTATACACATCAAATACAGACGTTATCGTGTGGTGACAAGTCGATGTGGTGGTATACACACCTTATAGACATCAAATACAGACGTTATCGTGTGGTGACAAGTCGATGTGGTGGTATACATGCCTTATAAACACCAAAATACAGACGTTATCGTGTGGTGACAAGTCGATGTGGTGGTATACACACCTTATACACATCAAATACAGACGTTATCGTGTGGTGACAAGTCGATGTGGTGGTATACACACCTTATACACATCAAATACAGACGTTATCGTGTGGTGACAAGTCGATGTGGTGGTATACACACCTTATACACATCAAATACAGACGTTATCGTGTGTGTGATGATGTGGTGGTATACACACCTTATACACATCAAATACAGACGTTATCGTGTGGTGACAAGTCGATGTGGTGGTGGTATACACACCTTATAGACATCAAATACAGACGTTATCGTGTGGTGACAAGTCGATGTGGTGGTATACACACCTTATACACATCAAATACAGACGTTATCGTGTGGTGACAAGTCGATGTGGTGGTATACACACCTTATACACATCAAATACAGACGTTATCGTGTGGTGACAAGTCGATGTAGTGGTATACATGCCTTATAAACACCAAAATACAGACGTTATCGTGTGGTGACAAGTCGATGTGGTGGTATACACACCTTATACACATCATATACAGACGTTATCGTGTGGTGACAAGTCAATGTGGTGTTATACATACCTTATACATAAATACAGACGTTATCGTGTGGTGACAAGTCGATGTGGTGGTATACACACCTTATACACATCAAATACAGACGTTATCGTGTGGTGACAAGTCGATGTGGTGGTATACACACCTTATAGACATCAAATACAGACGTTATCGTGTGGTGACAAGTCGATGTGGTGGTATACATACCTTATAAACACCAAAATACAGACGTTATCGTGTGGTGACAAGTCGATGTGGTGGTATACACACCTTATAGACATCAAATACAGACGTTATCGTGTGGTGACAAGTCGATGTGGTGGTATACATGCCTTATAAACACCAAAATACAGACGTTATCGTGTGGTGACAAGTCGATGTGGTGGTATACACACCTTATACACATCAAATACAGACGTTATCGTGTGGTGACAAGTCGATGTGGTGGTATACACACCTTATATACATCAAATACAGACGTTATCGTGTGGTGACAAGTCGATGTGGTGGTATACACACCTTATACACATCAAATACAGACGTTATCGTGTGGTGACAAGTCGATGTGGTGGTATACACACCTTATACACATCAAATACAGACGTTATCGTGTGGTGACAAGTCGATGTGGTGGTATACACACCTTATAAACATCAAATACAGACGTTATCGTGTGGTGATCGTGTGTGACAAGTCGATGTGTGGTGGTATACACATGCCTTATACACACATCAAATACAGACGTTATCGTGTGGTGACAAGTCGATGTGGTGGTATACACACCTTATACACATCAAATACAGACGTTATCGTGTGGTGACAAGTCGATGTGGTGGTATACACACCTTATACACATCAAATACAGACGTTATCGTGTGGTGACAAGTCGATGTGGTGGTATACACACCTTATACACATCAAATACAGACGTTATCGTGTGGTGACAAGTCGATGTGGTGGTATACATGCCTTATAAACACCAAAATACAGACGTTATCGTGTGGTGACAAGTCGATGTGGTGGTATACACACCTTATACACATCAAATACAGACGTTATCGTGTGGTGACAAGTCGATGTGGTGGTATACACACCTTATACACATCAAATACAGACGTTATCGTGTGGTGACAAGTCGATGTAGTGGTATACATGCATTATAAACACCAAAATACAGACGTTATCGTGTGGTGACAAGTCAATGTGGTGGTATATACATGCCTTATATACACCAAAATACAGACGTTATCGTGTGGTGACAAATCGATGTGGTGGTATACATACCTTATAAACACCAAAATACAGACGTTATCGTGTGGTGACAAGTCGATGTGGTGGTATACATGCCTTATAAACACCAAAATACAGACGTTATCGTGTGGTGACAAGTCGATGTGGTGGTATACATACCTTATAAACACCAAAATACAGACGTTATCGTGTGGTGACAAGTCGATGTGGTGGTATACACACCTTATACACATCAAATACAGACGTTATCGTGTGTGGTGACAAGTCGATGTGGTGGTATACACACACCTATATACACATCAAATACAGACGTTATCGTGTGTGGTGACAAGTCGATGTGGTGGTATACACACCTTATACACATCAAATACAGACGTTATCGTGTGGTGACAAGTCGATGTGGTGGTATACACACCTTATACACATCAAATACAGACGTTATCGTGTGGTGACAAGTCGATGTGGTGGTATACACACCTTATACACATCAAATACAGACGTTATCGTGTGGTGACAAGTCGATGTAGTGGTATACATGCATTATAAACACCAAAATACAGACGTTATCGTGTGGTGACAAGTCAATGTGGTGGTATATACATGCCTTATATACACCAAAATACAGACGTTATCGTGTGGTGACAAGTCGATGTGGTGGTATACATGCCTTATAAACACCAAAATACAGACGTTATCGTGTGGTGACAAGTCGATGTGGTGGTATACACACCTTATACACATCAAATACAGACGTTATCGTGTGGTGACAAGTCGATGTGGTGGTATACATGCCTTATAAACACCAAATACAGACGTTATCGTGTGGTGACAAGTCGATGTGGTGGTATACACACCTTATACACATCAAATACAGACGTTATCGTGTGGTGACAAGTCGATGTGGTGGTATACACACCTTATACACATCAAATACAGACGTTATCGTGTGGTGACAAGTCGATGTGGTGGTATACACACCTTATACACATCAAATACAGACGTTATCGTGTGGTGACAAGTCGATGTGGTGGTATACACACCTTATACACATCAAATACAGACGTTATCGTGTGGTGACAAGTCGATGTGGTGGTATACACACCTTATACACATCAAATACAGACGTTATCGTGTGGTGACAAGTCGATGTGGTGGTATACACACCTTATACACATCAAATACAGACGTTATCGTGTGGTGACAAGTCGATGTGGTGGTATACACGCCTTATAAACACCAAATACAGACGTTATCGTGTGGTGACAAGTCGATGTGGTGGTATACACACCTTATACACATCAAATACAGACGTTATCGTGTGGTGACAAGTCGATGTGGTGGTATACACACCTTATACACATCAAATACAGACGTTATCGTGTGGTGACAAGTCGATGTGGTGGTATACACACCTTATACACATCAAATACAGACGTTATCGTGTGGTGACAAGTCGATGTGGTGGTATACATGCCTTATAAACACCAAAATACAGACGTTATCGTGTGGTGACAAGTCGATGTGGTGGTATACACATGCCTTATATACACACATCAAATACAGACGTTATCGTGTGGTGACAAGTCGATGTGGTGGTATACACACCTTATACACATCAAATACAGACGTTATCGTGTGGTGACAAGTCGATGTGGTGGTATACACACCTTATACACATCAAATACAGACGTTATCGTGTGGTGGTGACAAGTCGATGTGGTGGTATACACACCTTATAAACACATCAAACAGACGTATCAGACGTTATGTGGTGGTATACACACCTTATATCACATCCTTAATACACACGTTTATCTGTGGTGACAAGTCGATGTGTGGTGGTATACACACCTTATACACATCAAATACAGACGTTATCGTGTGGTGACAAGTCGATGTGGTGGTATACACACCTTATACACATCAAATACAGACGTTATCGTGTGGTGACAAGTCGATGTGGTGGTATACACACCTTATAAACACCAAAAATACAGACGTTATCGTGTGGTGACAAGTCGATGTGGTGGTATACACACCTTATACACATCAAATACAGACGTTATCGTGTGGTGACAAGTCGATGTGGTGGTATACACACCTTATACACATCAAATACAGACGTTATCGTGTGGTGACAAGTCGATGTGGTGGTATACACACCTTATACACATTAAATACAGACGTTATCGTGTGGTGACAAGTCGATGTGGTGGTATACACATCTTATACACATCAAATACAGACGTTATCGTGTGGTGACAAGTCGATGTGGTGGTATACACACCTTATACACATCAAATACAGACGTTATCAAGTGTGTGTGACAAGTCGATGTAGTGGTATACATGCCTTATAAACACCAAAATACAGACGTTATCGTGTGGTGACAAGTCGATGTGGTGGTATACACACCTTATACACATCAAATACAGACGTTATCGTGTGGTGACAAGTCGATGTGGTGGTATACACACCTTATACACATCAAATACAGACGTTATCGTGTGGTGACAAGTCGATGTGGTGGTATACACACCTTATACACATCAAATACAGACGTTATCGTGTGGTGACAAGTCGATGTGGTGGTATACACACCTATATACACATCAAATACAGACGTTATCGTGTGGTGACAAGTCGATGTGGTGGTATACATACACTTATACACATCAAATACAGACGTTACGTTATCGTGTGGTGACAAGTCGATGTGGTGGTATACACACCTTATACACATCAAATACAGAGACGTTATCGTGTGGTGACAAGTCGATGTGGTGGTATACACACCTTATACACATCAAATACAGACGTTATCGTGTGGTGACAAGTCGATGTGGTGGTATACACACCTTATAAACACCAAAATACAGACGTTATCGTGTGGTGACAAGTCGATGTGGTGGTATACACACCTTATACACATCAAATACAGACGTTATCGTGTGGTGACAAGTCAATGTGGTGGTATACATGCCTTATAAACACCAAAATACAGACGTTATCGTGTGGTGACCAGTCGATGTGGTGGTATACACCTTATACACATCAAATACAGACGTTATCATGTGGTGACAAGTCGATGTGGTGGTATACATGCCTTATAAACACCAAAATACAGACGTTATCGTGTGGTGACAAGTCGATGTGGTGGTATACACACCTTATACACATCAAATACAGACGTTATCGTGTGGTGACAAGTCGATGTGGTGGTATACACACCTTATACACATCAAATACAGACGTTATCGTGTGGTGACAAGTCGATGTGGTGGTATACACACCTTATACACATCAAATACAGACGTTATCGTGTGGTGACAAGTCGATGTGGTGGTATACACACCTTATACACATCAAATACAGACGTTATCGTGTGGTGACAAGTCGATGTGGTGGTATACACACCTTATACACATCAAATACAGACGTTATCGTGTGGTGACAAGTCGATGTGGTGGTATACACACCTTATACACATCAAATACAGACGTTATCGTGTGGTGACAAGTCGATGTGGTGGTATACATGCCTTATAAACACCAAAATACAGACGTTATCGTGTGGTGACAAGTCGATGTGGTGGTATACACACCTTATACACATCAAATACAGACGTTATCATGTGGTGACAAGTCGATGTGGTGGTATACATGCCTTATACACATCAAATACAGACGTTATCGTGTGGTGACAAGTCGATGTGGTGGTATACACACCTTATACACATCAAATACAGACGTTATCGTGTGGTGACAAGTCGATGTGGTGGTATACACACCTTATACACATCAAATACAGACGTTATCGTGTGGTGACAAGTCGATGTGGTGGTATACACACCTTATACACATCAAATACAGACGTTATCGTGTGGTGACAAGTCGATGTAGTGGTATACATGCATTATAAACACCAAAATACAGACGTTATCGTGTGGTGACAAGTCGATGTGGTGGTATACACACCTTATACACATCAAATACAGACGTTATCGTGTGGTGACAAGTCGATGTGGTTGTATACACGCCTTATAAACACCATATACAGACGTTATCGTGTGGTGACAAGTCGATGTGGTGGTATACACACCTTATAGACATCAAATACAGACGTTATCGTGTGGTGACAAGTCGATGTGGTGGTATACACACCTTATACACATCAAATACAGACGTTATCATGTGGTGACAAGTCGATGTGGTGGTATACACACCTTATACACATCAAATACAGACGTTATCGTGTGGTGACAAGTCGATGTGGTGGTATACACACCTTATACACATCAAATACAGACGTTATCGTGTGGTGACAAGTCGATGTGGTGGTATACATGCCTTATAAACACCAAATACAGACGTTATCGTGTGGTGACAAGTCGATGTGGTGGTATACACACCTTATACACATCAAATACAGACGTTATCGTGTGGTGACAAGTCGATGTGGTGGTATACACACCTTATACACATCAAATACAGACGTTATCGTGTGGTGACAAGTCGATGTGGTGGTATACATGCCTTATACACATCAAATACAGACGTTATCGTGTGGTGACAAGTCGATGTGGTGGTATACACACCTTATACACATCAAATACAGACGTTATCGTGTGGTGACAAGTCGATGTGGTGGTATACACACCTTATAGACATCAAATACAGACGTTATCGTGTGGTGACAAGTCAATGTGGTGGTATACATACCTTATAAACACCAAAATACAGACGTTATCGTGTGGTGACAAGTCGATGTGGTGGTATACACACCTTATACACATCAAATACAGACGTTATCGTGTGGTGACAAGTCGATGTGGTGGTATACATGCCTTATAAACACCAAAATACAGACGTTATCGTGTGGTGACAAGTCGATGTGGTGGTATACACACCTTATACACATCAAATACAGACGTTATCGTGTGGTGACAAGTCGATGTAGTGGTATACATGCATTATAAACACCAAAATACAGACGTTATCGTGTGGTGACAAGTCAATGTGGTGGTATACATGCCTTATATACACCAAAATACAGACGTTATCGTGTGGTGACAAGTCGATGTGGTGGTATACACACCTTATACACATCAAAATACAGACGTTATCGTGTGGTGACAAGTCGATGTGGTGGTATACACACCTTATACACATCAAATACAGACGTTATCGTGTGGTGACAAGTCGATGTGGTGGTATACACACCTTATACACATCAAATACAGACGTTATCGTGTGGTGACAAGTCGATGTGGTGGTATACACACCTTATACACATCAAATACAGACGTTATCGTGTGGTGACAAGTCGATGTGGTGGTATACACACCTTATACACATCAAATACAGACGTTATCGTGTGGTGACAAGTCGATGTGGTGGTATACATGCATTATAAACACCAAAATACAGACGTTATCGTGTGGTGACAAGTCGATGTGGTGGTATACACACCTTATACACACCAAATACAGACGTTATCGTGTGGTGACAAGTCGATGTGGTGGTATACACACCTTATACACATCAAATACAGACGTTATCGTGTGGTGACAAGTCGATGTGGTGGTATACACACCTTATATACACATCAAATACAGACGTTATACACACCTGGTGACAAGTCGATGTGGTACAGACGTTATAACACATCAAATACACAGACGTGGTGGTGACAAGTCGATGTGGTGGTATACACACCTTATACACATCAAATACAGACGTTATCGTGTGGTGACAAGTCGATGTGGTGGTATACATGCCTTATATACACCAAAATACAGACGTTATCAAGTGGTGATACAAGTCGATGTGGTGGTATACACACCTTATACACATCAAATACAGACGTTATCGTGTGGTGACAAGTCGATGTGGTGGTATACATACCTTATAAACACCAAAATACAGACGTTATCGTGTGGTGACAAGTCGATGTGGTGGTATACACACCTTATACACATCAAATACAGACGTTATCGTGTGGTGACAAGTCGATGTGGTGGTATACACACCTTATACACATCAAATACAGACGTTATCGTGTGGTGACAAGTCGATGTGGTGGTATACACGCCTTATAAACACCAAATACAGACGTTATCGTGTGGTGACAAGTCGATGTGGTGGTATACACACCTTATATACACCAAAATACACACGTTATCGTGTGGTGACAAGTCAATGTGGTGGTATACACACCTTATACACATCAAATACAGACGTTATCAAATGGTGACATGTCAATGTGGTAGTATACACGCCTTATACACATCAAATACAGACGTTATCGTGTGGTGACAAGTCGATGTGGTGGTATACACACCTTATACACATCAAATACAGACGTTATCGTGTGGTGACAAGTCGATGTGGTGGTATACATGCCTTATAAACACCAAAATACAGACGTTATCGTGTGGTGACAAGTCGATGTGGTGGTATACACACCTTATACACATCAAATACAGACGTTATCGTGTGGTGACAAGTCGATGTGGTGGTATACACGCCTTATAAACACCAAATACAGACGTTATCGTGTGTCGTGACAAGTCAATGTGGTGGTATACACATGCCTTATAGACATCAAAAATACAGACGTTATCGTGTGGTGACAAGTCGATGTGGTGGTATACACACCTTATACACATCAAATACAGACGTTATCGTGTGGTGACAAGTCGATGTGGTGGTATACACACCTTATAGACATCAAATACAGACGTTATCGTTATCGTGTGGTGACAAGTCGATGTTATCGGGTGGTATACACCTTATATACACATCAAATACAGACGTTATCGTGTGGTGACAAGTCGATGTGGTGGTATACACACCTTATACACACAAAATACAGACGTTATCGTGTGGTGACAAGTCGATGTCGGTGTGGTGGTATACACATCCTTATACAGACGTTATCGTGTGGTGACACGATGTGGTGGTATACACAGACATTACAGACGTTATCGTGTGGTGACAAGTCGATGTGGTGGTATACACACCCTTATACACATCAAATACAGACGTTATCGTGTGGTGACAAGTCGATGTGTGGTGGTATACACACCTTATACACATCAAATACAGACGTTATCGTGTGTGGTGACAAGTCGATGTGGTGGTATACACACCTTATACACATCAAATACAGACGTTATATCGTGTGGTGACAAGTCGATGTGGTGGTATACACACCCTTATAAACACACATCAAATACAGACGTTATCGTGTGTGTGACAAGTCGATGTGGTGGTATACACACCTTATACACATCAAATACAGACGTTATCGTGTGGTGACAAGTCGATGTGGTGGTATACACACCTTATAAACATCAAATACAGACGTTACGTTATCGTGTGGTGACAAGTCGATGTGGTGGTATACACACCTTATACACATCAAATACAGACGTTATCGTGTGGTGACAAGTCGATGTGGTGGTATACATGCCTTATAAACACCAAAATACAGACGTTATCGTGTGGTGACAAGTCGATGTGGTGGTATACACACCTTATACACATCAAATACAGACGTTATCGTGTGGTGACAAGTCGATGTGGTGGTATACACGCCTTATAAACACCATATACAGACGTTATCGTGTGGTGACAAGTCGATGTGGTGGTATACACACCTTATATACACATCAAAATACAGACGTTATCGTGTGGTGACAAGTCGATGTGGTGGTATACACATGCTTATATAACATCAAAATACAGACGTTATCGTGTGGTGACAAGTCGATGTGGTGGTATATACACACCTTATAATACACATCAAATACAGACGTTACAGACGTTATCGTGTGGTGACAAGTCGATGTGGTGGTGGTATACACACCTTATACACATCAAAATACAGACGTTATCGTGTGGTGACAAGTCGATGTGGTGGTATACACACCTTATAAACATCAAATACAGACGTTATCGTGTGGTGACAAGTCGATGTGGTGGTATACACACCTTATACACATCAAATACAGACGTTATCGTGTGGTGACAAGTCGATGTGGTGGTATACATGCCTTATAAACACCAAAATACAGACGTTATCGTGTGGTGACAAGTCGATGTGGTGGTATACACACCTTATACACATCAAATACAGACGTTATCGTGTGGTGACAAGTCGATGTGGTGGTATACACACCTTATACACATCAAATACAGACGTTATCGTGTGGTGACAAGTCGATGTGGTGGTATACACACCTTATACACATCAAATACAGACGTTATCGTGTGGTGACAAGTCGATGTGGTGGTATACATGCCTTATAAACACCAAAATACAGACGTTATCGTGTGGTGACAAGTCGATGTGGTGGTATACACACCTTATACACATCAAATACAGACGTTATCGTGTGGTGACAAGTCGATGTGGTGGTATACACACCTTATACACATCAAATACAGACGTTATCGTGTGGTGACAAGTCGATGTGGTGGTATACACACCTTATACACATCAAATACAGACGTTATCGTGTGGTGACAAGTCGATGTGGTGGTATACACACCTTATAGACATCAAATACAGACGTTATCGTGTGGTGACAAGTCGATGTGGTGGTATACACACCTTATAGACATCAAATACAGACGTTATCGTGTGGTGACAAGTCGATGTGGTGGTATACATGCCTTATAAACACCAAAATACAGACGTTATCGTGTGGTGACAAGTCGATGTGGTGGTATACACACCTTATACACATCAAATACAGACGTTATCGTGTGGTGACAAGTCGATGTGGTGGTATACACACCTTATACACATCAAATACAGACGTTATCGTGTGGTGACAAGTCGATGTGGTGGTATACACACCTTATACACATCAAATACAGACGTTATCGTGTGGTGACAAGTCGATGTGGTGGTATACACACCTTATACACATCAAATACAGACGTTATCGTGTGGTGACAAGTCGATGTGGTGGTATACACACCTTATAGACATCAAATACAGACGTTATCGTGTGGTGATAAGTCGATGTGGTGGTATACACACCTTATACACATCAAATACAGACGTTATCGTGTGGTGACAAGTCGATGTGGTGGTATACACACCTTATACACATCAAATACAGACGTTATCGTGTGGTGACAAGTCAATGTGGTGGTATACATGCCTTATAAACACCAAAATACAGACGTTATCGTGTGGTGACAAGTCGATGTGGTGGTATACACACCTTATACACATCAAATACAGACGTTATCGTGTGGTGACAAGTCAATGTGGTGGTATACATACCTTATAAACACCAAAATACAGACGTTATCGTGTGGTGACAAGTCGATGTGGTGGTATACACACCTTATACACATCAAATACAGACGTTATCGTGTGGTGACAAGTCGATGCCCAGGTGGTATACAGGACCTTATAGTCACAAATCAAATTATCATGTGGTAACAACCTGAGTCCTTAATTGACGTGTAATTGGACGTTAAACTAATCAAAACAAACAAGTATTTGATCGTGTAATTACATCGAGTTATTATTAGTAACCACGATGTGGCCCCCTGTATTCCCAGTATTTACATGTAAAATAATCTAACAACTTTGCAAAGGAGACTTTTGGCCGAATACTGACGTATGCCCATCTGTCCTTCAAGTATAACATTTTATTAGAATGTGGCAGGGTAACGTTGTGAAAAGTAAATACATTAATATTTAGTTATCGTAAATAAACATATTTAATACCATCCTCTAACGAGTCGTACGTCCGATCACCAACATGTGCCCAAACATGAGTATTTAAAATTCCCATTAGATTCATTGCTTGAGTTTATTAAATTATTAAACCATTATGCGTTACTATGATATTATATGGTCGTGACTGCAACTATATTGATAATGCTGGCTAGTAATCAATGCTATTATTATATAATGCTTTGATTTTTCCACTAAATTGTCATTGGCTAATGGAGTGTTCGATCTGCAGTTAAAAACGTTGAGTTAAATATTACATAATTATGAACTATTGTGAATTTCACTGTCCAATTGTTGATGTCAACAGGTTTGTCTAGGCCATTGTTTTTCTTGTTAGAATTTTGCACCTGCTTCAAAACGATATTCTACTAGTGTATATCTATTGTAAAATTATGGACCTTTCGATTCGGTTAATATGGTGTGATAATATAAGTCCATACTTGTACATTGATTTATGCATTCATTTTTTTTCACTATTACAACATTTTAAAATTATTCATCGTTTTTTTCATTAATACATACTTATCCATGCATATCTCAGATTTCCAGTGGAATTCACCAGGGAATGGTGGCGTTTCCCATTTAGATTTAGAATCGGAATCGCGATTTCATAACTAAGTATATTTTCAAATAAAAGTAATTTCGATATCCCGAATACCTGAATATCGCTACAGCAGATCGGATTCATACTAGGAGGGGTTGCCCTTATTCGGCACGTAAAAAAAAAAAAAACATAATTATGTCATTGTATCCACTTGGCTTTTTCAACCCTGGCCTTACGCTCCCTGGAAGTTGAAATCGTGATTATTCCATGAATCAATGTGATAATTGAATTGGATGACACAGGACCAACAGACAGGAAGATAATAATATATTCACTAATTTTACCTAAAATTGCTATAAATGCCAAAGGAGAATAGATGACAGGAATGTCATCAAGCATCCTAAAAATCTCGAGGGGTTATTGATCATCACGTATACTGTCCTAGGATATTATAATGTTTGCAACGTCTGTTATTTTGACGTGCACTAGAGGCGTGATACCATATGCATCAACACTTATAACGTAATGTTCTGTTATTTAAACGTGCACAGGATAGCTGTGGTACTCCAACTTGCATAACACTTATTAAGCCTCAACTAGTACCTTGTATGGTGCTAGTTTTCTTTAGCCTAGTTACCCCCAGGACATATATGGTGGCTTGTGATCTAGGTACCCCAGACATGTATATGGAAGCTTGTGTTCTAAGTACCCAGACAATGTATTTATGGGCTATATGTTCTAGTAACACAGATCATGCATGGCGTTAGTGTTTTAGTAACCCAGTCATGTATGGTGCTGTGTGATCTAGTACAGCATGTATGTTGCTTGTCTTCTAGTACCCTGACATGTAATGGTGCTATGTATTTCTAGTACCCAGTGGGGGGGGGGGGGGGGGGGGGGGGGGGGGGGGGGGGGGGGGGGGGGGGTCATTGTATGGCGCTTGTGTTCTAGTTTACAGGACATGGTATGGAGCTTTGTGTTTCTAGTTACCGCTGCTATGTACATGTATTTGGGGCGCTTGTGTTCTAGTACCCAGACATGTATGGTGCTTGTGTTCCTAGTTACCCATGACATGTATGGGTGCTTGTGTGTCTAGTACCCAGACATGTATGGTGCTTGTGTTCTATTACCCCAGACATGTATGGTGCTTGTGTTCTAGTACCCAGCTATGTATGGTTGTTAGTGCGTTCTATTACCCAGGACATGTATGGATGCTTGTGTTCTATTACCCAGACATGTATGGTGCTTGGATGTGTTCTAGTACCCTGACTATGTATGGTGTTAGTGTTCTAGTACCAGATATGTATGGTGCTTTGCGATCAGTGTGTTCTAAATACCTAACATGTACCCAGCTATGTAAGGTGCTTATTGTGTTCCTAGTACCTAGATGATATGTATGTATGGTGTTGTGTTCTAGTACCTAGACATGTATGGGGCTAGTGTTCTAGTACCTAGATATGTATAATTTGTGCTTGTGTTCCAGTACCCAGATATGTATGGCGCTTGTGTTCTAGTACCCAGACTATGTATGGTGCTTGTGTTCTAGTACCCAGACATGTATGGTGCTTGTGTTCTAAATAGTACCCAGACATGTATGGTGCTAGTGTTCTAGTACCCAGCTATATATGGTACTTGTGTTCTAGTACCCAGACATATGTATGGTGGCTTGTGTTCTAGTACCGAGATATGTATGGTGTTAGTGTTCTAGTACCTAGATGTGTATAGTGCTTGTGTTCTAGGTACCCAGACATGTATGGTGCTTGTGTTCTAGTACGACTACATATATGTGTAGTGCTTGTGTTCTAGTACCTAGATATATGTATGGTGTTAGTGTAGTACCTAGATATGTATAGTGCTTGTGTTCTTAGTACCTAGAAATGTATGGGGCAAGTGTTCTAGTACCTAGATTTGTATATTTGGTGCTTGTGTTCCAGTTACCCAGATATGTATGGCGCTTGTGTTCTAGTACCCAGACATGTATGGTGCTTGTGTTCTAGTACCCAGACATGTATGGTGATGTCTTGTGTTTAGTACCCAGTCATGTATGGTGCTTGTGTTCTAGTTACCCAGCTATATATGGTACTTGTGTTTCTAGTTACCCAGACATGTATGTGGCTTGTGTTCTAGTACCCAGGACATGTATGGTGTTAGTGTTCTAGTAACCCAGAAATGTTCTAGTACCCAGACGGATGTAAGGTGCTTGTGTTCTAGTACCCAGACATTTGTATGGTGCTTGTGTTCTATTACCCCAGACATGTATGGTGCTTAGTGTTCTATTACCCAGACATGTATGGTGGCTTGTGTTCTATTACCCAGGACATGTATGGTGCTTGTGTTCTAGTACCCAGACACGTATGGTGCTTGTGTTCTAGTACCCAGACATGTAATGGTGTTAGTGTTCTAGTACCCAGTCATGTATGGTGCTTGTGTTCTAGTACCCAGCTATGTAATTGTGTTAGTGTTATAGAGTACCCAGACATGTTATGGTGCTTGTGTTCTAAATAGAACATGTACCCAGCTATGTATGGTGCTTGTGTTCTAGTACCACAGCTATGTAAAATGGTGTTTAGTGTTCTAGTACCGAGATATGTATGGTGTTAGTGTTAAAGTACCTAGATGTGTGTATAGTGCTAGTGTTCTAGTACCCCCAGACATGTATGGTGCTTGTGTTCTAGAGAACATACACATATATGTGTAGTGCTTGTGTTCTAGTACCTAGATATATGTATGGTGTTAGTGTCAGTGACCTAAGATATGTATAGTGTACCTGTGTTCTAGTACCTTGAAATGTATGGGGCTAGGTTTCTATGTACCTAGATATGTATATTTGGTGCTTGTGTTCCCAGTACCCAGAATATGTATGGTGTTAGAGTAGTACATATGGAAGGGAAAACAAAATCACTTGTTAGTTTATTGTGTTATTTACAAACGCTTCCGACTTGGGTCTGACACAAGGTTGTGTTACTTGTAATAATATTAAATGGTTAATTCAGGATATTTCTTGTTATGGTTGGAAAAATTATCTTATTTTGCGATAAACAAAAGTAATAACAATAATCCATTTTCTGAAATAGGTATGATTTTAGGGCTATGAGTCCTTCTTGGCTCACTACTTTGGTCATCTTCTGTTTGTTATCCTTTCTGAACAACTATTGTGAGCTTGATATCATCTACATGTATTTAATGCGGACGATAAATTAAATAAAATCCTCATCTTCATGCAGTGAAATTGAAATAGGTACTTTTTAGACAATTTAGATATGATTAAAACAGTGTGAGCAAAAGCATCGCTTGCATCTGTTTAATCCCAATAAGACTGAAGTTCATCTTATTTCAAACTTGAATTGGCATTGATGAAGATTTAGATTTGATTTTTTTGATGACATTTTTGACATTTGAAGGTTGACATGCCACATTTGTGGCGTTATTAACTATATAGTCTCAATTGAAGTAAATCTAGAGAATTTGTTTTTAACAAACTATACAGTACCAGATAACTTGAAAACAGTTTTAAAACAACTAAATCATTTACATTTATATGTTGTGAATAAATTCCATAAATATTTAACAACTTGAAAGATTTCACATGAGGAATGAATTTAAGTTATATTGATAAGAAAGCAATAGGTGCTTAAAAACAAGAAAAACACAAGGTTTAAAGCTTTAGATGTCAACCATATTCAGTAAACCAATCCGTTAATGACCCAGCACCAATAAAATCAATACCTACACTCTAGAAACTTAACTACATAAAACCCCCTAATTGCCTTACCATTATGTACCCATATTCTCAATAAAAACATAGCAACCTCCTTCATCTCCGAATTTCACAAAATGACACTCTGATCATAATCTCATATTACCTCTACTTTGTAAAAACATATTACAGCAATTATTATACAATGTATTTAAGTTACAAATGAACATCCCAGATGTCCACAAGGAAATTTCATATAAACATTAAACCTTTAATAGATAATAACAATAACTGAATGTCTCCATATGGGACAAAACATCTTCAATTTAATAGAATATTATTTTCTTTTATATTAAACATACATCTGACTAGCTGCAATTGTAACCTGATAATCACATATCTTCTTTTTTTCAAGAGAAAATATCAACTGTTTTGTTAAAACATTAAATTGACAAACTCAACTCAATAAATACTGTTCATGATCAAGTCACATAAGAACACATCACATATTGTTCCATAATGAACACATCACAGTACAAGCTAAGTTCAAGCACTAATTCTCCTCAATTCCATTTTTGGAAATCTGAAGATTGGTGACACATATTATGGTTCCCTTGTTGCTGTGTTTGCCAGCTTCAGGACCTTCCTGGACTCGGTTCTCTGTCTGAAGTTTGTGCACCATAAAATGTCCTTTCCCATTTTTAGCATTTTGCATTGGAAATGGTCAACATGGCTTCAGACAGAATGAACAGAACTGGAAATTGCTTTGTCACCTGTGATGTGATTACACATTTTTCCCATACTGGCCCATGAAGTTCAAAATCAGCTGTCACAGATTAATCAGTCAGTTCATCCTCTAGTTTGGTTGATTGATTGATTGATGGGGCTTAAACGCCTTAATGTCCTTGTTTCAGTTATAACCAAGCCTAGGACACTCTCTAGTTTGGGAAGGTCCTCCTGTGGAACAATCCCTGGGAACTTCCTGGCAATGGCCATCACATCTGTTGGTGTGCCATCAGACCGTGTAGCAGGGTTTAGGTAACCCAACTGCATCCTCAAATGGAAACTTCTTGATCATCTTGTCTACAACAGTGCGATAAAATTTTCCTGAAAGACCTGTTAGAATAAAAATGAAAATATTTAGTGTAAAGTTTTTTCTATGGCAAGTTATCACAAATGAAATTGAAATTAGTTTAAGTAATTAGTATTGATAATAAATCATAACAAACTTCTATTATTGTTATTATTCATCCTGGAAATACATTTAATTCAGATTAATGCAAAATTTTAAATATCCATGATTAATCATGTTGAAATGTTTTACAAGTTATTTTTCATACATATTCATGATTTATACACTTATTTTGTTTAAACTTACCCCAAAATTCTATTGTCAAGGATGGGGAAATGCTGTCCTCTTTGTCGACTATGTATGCATAGCAGAATGGTCCAATGTCCACAATGCTGTCTGGAATCTGTTGTTGATGTCGTCAAACTCAACCTTGGTCAAATGATCAGCTTCCCGGATGACTTTGGCCTTGACGAATCTGCCCAGGAATCTCCCCAGTAAAGACGTCTGACGTATACAAAGCCAGAATGGTCCAATGTCCACAATGCTGTCTGGAATCTGGTTGTTGATGTCGTCAAACTCAACCTTGGTCAAATGATCAGCTTCCCGGATGACTTTGGCCTTGACGAATCTGCCCAGGAATCTCCCCAGTAGACGTCTGATGTATAAACCAATCCTAAATTCATCAGCCTGAAGTATAATGGAATGTTATTAGAGAAATTCTAGCTTAATATGAATGTATAAATAGGTTAATCTAATAAACATTTTAAAATATTGAAGAATTATCAAAGATCAAAAAAGTGTTGTGTAAATAATCAAGAATTATCAAAGCTAGATTAAAGGGACAATTCACTTAAGCTAATTCTTTTACATAACCAAGAAGCAAAATATGACATAAATGTATTGTTCTACATTTCTTATGGAAACATTATAACAAATAAAAACATTGACAAATTCCACGACATTGTTTTAAGTATTTTAAATTAATATCGTTGAAATATCAAATCGGTTGATCAATACGATTTAGCAGGTACAATATGGACGCTGTATACCCATACCCGAGCCAAAGTCACGCACGTTAAACAAATAAACTACATAACAACTGAAAGGTGATAAAATGATTTTTAGACAAGACAATTCACCTAATAAGGTAAACATACTACTGTCAGAGCGATTTGAGCAGTTCTAGACAAAAGTTGCCTTACTCTACGAGCAAGGGACAGGGCTCGGCATACAAGAAGTTCGACCACAATGTGTAATGGCGGACAGCGATGCGAGTTTGAACATCTACACAAATGTCACCACCATGGGCTTTTCAGACATATCACAGTAAAACCGACTGATTTAATTTCCATTAAAACTGGATTTTTTCCTATATAATTACAAATTTTAATGTTCTCTTGGACTGAATTTGTCCCTTTAAGACATAGGTGTGTGATAATCATACACAAATATATATAGACTTTACATTGATAAGAACTACTAATCATACTCATAATCATATACAGATAAAATTATTCTGTCATATTTTTTTTTCAAAACAATTGCCATATCTTCTTGTCATATTAGAGTTTTAGTACATAACGTGACCTTTTCTCACGTTTTCATTGGTTCAGTCCCCAGGCACTATTTAGCCATCATAAGTCCGGGACAATGGTTTCCCGTGGGATACAATGGTTTCCCGTGGGCATTATGGCATGGTTTGGCATGCTTTTTGTTATGTACGTCGACATTGAAAAAAATGACGTCACTGTCGCTATTTGCGCTGTTCACTGGCAAACAAGCTATATGCAGACGACTTTTGCAAAACACTATGATGTCATGGTTTGAAAACTTAAATGCTGAGGAATTTACACAGGAACAAGAGGCCCAGAGGGCCTGTATCACTCACTCACCTGGTTTGTAATGCCAAGTAATGTTCTGAATACAGGTTCATTGTTTCTTTTCTGAAGGAATTTGAATATTTACATCAAATTTCCTTTTTGGGGCCCCACCCCTGCTGCCCCCAGAGATCGGAGCCAAATTTAATACAAGTTCTGTTCCCTTTCCTCCAAGGATGTTTGTGGCCAAATTTGGTTTCAATCCATGCAGAACTCTAGGACAAGTAGCGATTTATAGGATTTACCTCTAATTCCCCTATTGGGCCCCGCCCCTCCTGCCCCTGGGGGGTCAGAGCCAAAATTTATACAAACTCTGTTCCCCTTCCCCCTAAGGATGTTTGTGGCCAAATTTGGTTGCAATCCATGCAGATCTAACTCTAGGACAAGTAGTGATTTATAGGATTAACCTCTATTTCCCATATTGAGCCCGGCCTGTCCTACCCCCGAGGGTCAGAGCCAAAATTTATACAAGTTCTGTTCCCCTTCACCCAAGGATGAATGTGGCCAAATTTGGTTACAATCCATGCTGAACTCTAGGACAAGTAGCGATTTATAGGATTTACCTCTAATTCCCCTATTGGGCCCCGCCCCTCCTCCCCCTGGGGGTTCAGAGCCAAAATTTATACAAGTTCTGTTCCCCTTCACCCAAGGATGTTTGTGGCCAAATTTGGTTTTACAATCCATGCAGAACTCTATGACTAGTAGTGATTTAAAGGAAATGTTGACGGACGGTACAGACGACTCGTCGGCACGGGCGGCGGATGGACGGACGCCGCGCCCATGACATAAAATGCTCACACGGCCCTTCGTGCCAGGTGAGCTAAAAATAGAATGAAATCAAATGAATTTCAAAATCAAAATATATAAAAACATATTAATAAAGACTTTAACATTCAACCGATCACAGAAAATACATATGTTTTGTTTGACATTTTTCTTAATTAAAGTTCCTACATGAAAATTACAAAGAAAACAAAAGTCTTCAATAAAATGAGTTTTTATCCTTAATATACTCTTGTTTCTTATGTTGCACATACACTTATTTTGGTAAAACCATGCACATATGAGGGCAGCCTTTACCTCAGATCTGTGTTTAACATTCATTTAAAAACATTATTTTAAAGTACACAAAAAGGGTATATGATTAGTTTACTTTAAAACTCTTATGTCTATAAGCCTAAGATAGTAAGTCCAATTTGAATTATCATTAACAGAGATCATGTAGGTTGGACAGAAGAGTCACCAGCAGGCAACAGTTGACCTAGATGGGCTGTGTATTATAACACTCTGTGTATTCTATACACACTCTGTGTGTTCTACCAATCAGAAGGCAGTCTTCCCATGACTACTGATTGGTCCAAAGGAATATTATTCAATGAATAGGGAATTTATGAATGGATGTTTAGAATGAAATGGTTCAAGAGGTCACCACTAGATGTCATTTTTGGGCAAGTCCTACTCAGTCCTACACATCAATAGTAAACCGGATAGCATTAATACAAACGCTAGTCGCGTTGTATTAAAAACTGACGTATGGATTCAATATCTTTATCTCTTTCTAGAAATAAGAATGTCTGTAAAACATAAATCCTTTGTATGAAACCTGAACAGATTGCACAAGGATTAGAACAGAATGCACACGGACGAATGCACAGGACAGAATGCACAAGGGACAGATGCACCAGGACAGAATGCACAAGGACAGAATGCACCAGGACAGAATGCACAAGGAAAGAATGCACAAGGAAAGAATGCACAGGAAAGAATGCACCAGGACAGAATGCACAAGGAAAGAATGCACAAGGAAGAATGCACAGGACAGAATGCACAAGGACAGAATGCACAAGGACAGAATGCACCAGGACAGAATGCACAAGGAAAGAATGCACCAGGACAGAATGCACAAGGAAGAACATGAATGCACCAGGACAGAATGCACAAGGAATGCACCAGGACAGAATGCACAAGGACAGAATGCACCAGGACAGAATGCACCAGGACAGAATGCACAAGGACAGAATGCACCAGGACAGAATGCACAAGGACAGAATGCACAAGGACAGAATGCACAGGAAAGAATGCACAAGGAAAGAATGCACCAGGACAGAATGCACCAGGACAGAATGCACAAGGAAAGAATGCACAAGGAAAGAATGCACCAGGACAGAATGCACCAGGACAGAATGCACAAGGAAAGAATGCACCAGGACAGAATGCACAGGAAAGAATGCAAGGACAGAATGCACCAGGACAGAATGCACAAGGACAAGAATGCACAAGGACAGAATGCACCAGGACAGAATGCACCAGGACAGAATGCACAAGGAATGCAGGAATGCACCAGGACAGAATGCACAAGGAACAGAATGCACCCAGGACAGAATGCACAAGGACAGAATGCACAAGGACAGAATGCACCAGGACAGAATGCACAAGGACAGAATGCACCAGGACAGAATGCACCACCAGGACAGAATGCACCAGGACAGAATGCACCAGGACAGAATGCACCAGGGACAGAATGCACCAGGACAGAATGCACAAGGAAAGAATGCACCAGGACAGAATGCACCAGGACAAGGAAAGAATGCACAAGAATGCACCAGGACAGAATGCACAGGAACAGAATGCACCAGGACAGAATGCACACGGAAAGGAATGCACCAGGACAGAATGCACCAGGACAGAATGCACCAGGACAGAATGCACCAGGACAGAATGCACAAGGACAGAATGCACAAGGACAGAATGCACCAGGACAGAATGCACCAGGACAGAATGCACCAGGACAGAATGCACAAGGACAGAATGCACAAGGACAGAATGCACAGAATGCACCAGGACAGAATGCACCAGGACAGAATGGCACCAGGACAGAATGCACAAGGAAAGAATGCACAAGGAAAGAATGCACAGGACAGAATGACCAGGACAGAATGCACCAGGACAGAATGCACCAGGACAGAATGCACCAGGACAGAATGCACCAGGACGAAGAATGCACAGGACAGAATGGAAAGAATGCACAAGGAAAGAATGCACCAGGACAGAATGCACCAGGACAGAATGCACCAGGACAGAATGCACCAGGACAGAATGCACCAGGACAGAATGCACCAGGACAGAATGCACCAGGACAGAATGCACCAGGCAGAATGCACAGAATGCACCAGGAAAGAATGCACCAGGACAGAATGCACCAGGAAAGAATGCACCAGGACAGAATGCACCAGGACAGAATGCACAAGGAAGAATGCACAAGGAAGAATGCACCAGGACAGAATGCACCAGGACAGAATGCACCAGGACAGAATGCACCGGAAAGAATGCACCAGGACAGAATGCACCAGGACAGAATGCACCAGGAAAGAATGCACCAGGACAGAATGCACCAGGACAGAATGCACAAGGAAAGAATGCACAGAATGCACCAGGACAGAATGCACCAGGACAGAATGCACAGAATGCACCAGGACAGAATGCACAGAAAGAATGCACCAGGAAAGAATGCACCAGGACAGAATGCACCAGGACAGAATGCACAAGGAATGCACCAGGACAGAATGCACCAGGACAGAATGCACCAGGACAGAATGCACCAGGACAGAATGCACCAGGAAAGAATGCACCAGGACAGAATGCACCAGGACAGAATGCACAAGGAAAGAATGCACCAGGACAGAATGCACCAGGACAGAATGCACCCAGGACAGAATGCACCAGAATGCACCAGAAAGAATGCACCAGGAAGAATGCACCAGGACAGAATGCACCAGGAAAGAATGCACCAGGAAAGAATGCACCAGGACAGAATGCACAAGGAAAGAATGCACAAGGAAAGAATGCACCAGGACAGAATGCACACGGAAAGAATGCACCAGGACAGAATGCACCAGGACAGAATGCACCAGGACAGAATGCACAAGGAAAGAATGCACCAGGACAGAATGCACCAGAACTGAAGTAACACTTCATGATCCTCCTTTAATTTCATGACTGGATTATAATGACAAGGAAGACTCTATTTGTAATGTCTTACTGTAACACATCTTAATAAATATTGTATGAAAATTATTTAAGCAAATTTGGCAATCCAATTCAATTGTCAGACATTTTCATATCTCAATTAATATCCACATGAATCCTTACCTTACTTAAATTTAAGGTATTTCAGTTCAATTCTCTTTTCTGAGTTAACATCTACATGAACCCAAACCTTACTTATATTGAAGGAAATTTATTTCAATCCTCATATCCGAATTAACCTTTTACATGTACCCTAACCTTACTTATATTGAAGGAATTTTTATTTCAATCCTTATTCCTCAGAAGATAATTTCCCTTTTTTTATTGAAACAAAAACTTAATTGCAGCAAAAGAAAGATGGCTTACCGGCACTCCATGTATATCCTGACCTACCTGAATATCCTTGACCTTTTGTAATGTCATCAGTTTTGCTCCTATGGCCTCTACAGTGACCCCTATAAAGTTGAACACGGTCCATAGGAAGGCGTAGTACTCTGACCCGTGCCAATAGTACACAAACGAGAAACATAGGACTGACCCTAGGAACTGGCGCGTTATACCTCCGCGTGATCCTCCTAGTGGTACGTAGATATATCTGTAAGTGGAGGAGAAACCTTCTGTAAATCACAATCATATCATTTTATTTGAATACATTTAACGTAAACATTTTGTCATTTGGATAATTGAATACATTCTGAACATTCATTTATTCAGCTGTTGATTGATTTAGCATATTCACTTGTCATTTTAGGCAAGAGATTTGTAAATTCTGTCACAATATAGATACTTCAGTGGGGGAACCATCAGGTAGACCCTTTTTGTAAAATTTAAACTGGCATAAATATAACATGGCAACAATCACCTTTATCAATACATGTGTATAATCATAGAACCCAGTGACCTCATCAGATCTTAAGAATGACGTATATAATTAGGTAGGTTAAAACTGGCATTCTCCAATATATCCTGTCAGACTTTTACTGCAGGAAAAGTAAACTATTGAAGTGATGCATGATTTCAGTTCTTGTGCAAGACATTTATAAACCTAAGGTTTAACAAAACACTAATTTTGTTGATGACTTTTTTCTTTTTCTTGTACTAATGTTAAAAATAAGCTATTTCAATTTACCTTTTCATGAAATCATACATTCCACGGTCAAAATATCTGAAAGGAAAACCGATATATTAAAACCTTTTTTCCTAGAATGAAACTAATAAATGAATAGACAACAAAGATAACTTTTTAATCAATAAATCTACATCACCAGCACTACAGAGTTATATATGTATAACAACTTGATGTAAAACTGTCAGCCTAGATATATGATTATCCATTATCATACGATAAGGTATGATCAATCACATTAAATGTAGGTAACATTGTAGACGTGGTATGTATTGTCTATTTGTAGATCAGAATTAGATAACACCACCTTCATCAGGGAATCCAACAATTAATCAGACACATTCATCAATTTAATTCATACAATGATGATGATTACTTCAAATCCCAAATTAAGGGAACATTCAGCCAACAGCATTATTTAATTCTGATGTCATAGAGACCCATAGTAAAGCACAGTAACCTGTCTCCTAATACATATTTACAAACTTGCATTTACATTTGAAGTTGTTGACAAGAGATCCCAGAGGGATCTTGGCGCCCACCAAAGAATTATCTATATTTGACAAAGGAAAGATGGATCTTTTCTCTACTTTTTAAACTTTTTCAAACATACTACGGTACATATAAAATTTGAGACAGATCGCTTCGGTACCTTTTGAGAAATAGCGGTAACAAACTTCAACTATCAAAATCCAAGATGACTCCTTGGCGGCCATCTTGTTCATGGTCCAAAAAAGCAATATGCACAACAAGGGCCCTAGAGGAACCTACATATTAAATTTGAGAAAGATCCCTTCAGCACTTTTTGAGAAATAGGGATATCAAACCTAAACTATCAAAATCCAAGATGGCCGCCAGGCGGCCATCTTGTTTTTCCTATCAGCCTCAAAATCTGTATGGCACAAATAGGGACCAAGGGTAACCTCCATGTGAAGTTTGAACAAAATTCCCTCAGTAGTTCTCAAGAAATATCGATAAAAAACTTCAACTGCCAAAATCAAAGATGGCTGCCTGGCGGCCATCTTGTTTTTCCGATCAACCTCAAAATCTGTATGACACAACTAGGGACCAAGGGTACCCTCCATGTGAAGTTTGAACAAAATTCCCTCAGTAGTTCTTAAGAAATATCGATAACAAACTTCAACTGCCAAAATCAAAGATTGCTGCCTGGCGGCCATCTTGTTTTTCCAATCAGCCTCAAAATCTGTATGGCACAACTAGGGACCAAGGGTAACCTCCATTAGAAGTTTGAACAAAATCCCTTCGGTAGTTCTCAAGAAATATCGATAACAAACTTCAACTGCCAAAATCAAAGATGGCTGCCTGGCGGCCATCTTGTTTTTCTGATCAGCCTCAAAATCTGTATGGCACAAATATGAACCAAGGGGACCCTCCATGTGAAGTTTGAACAAAATCCCTGCAGCAGTTTTTAAGAAATAGTGATAACAAGCATTGTTTACGGACGGACGACAGACCACGGACGCAGGGCGATTTGAATAGCCCACCATCTGATGATGGTGGGCTAAAAACATAAAAATGCATGGTTCACAGGTTTAAATACAACATGGAAAATAATAAATATTAATATGTTTGACTTCATACAATGAATATGGATAGTCTCCCCTGCATGTGACACATTATGAGGTATTTAAAGACCACCACTCCTATTTGTGTGACTACTATATATGATAATTTTTGGGAGGCTGCCTTCCTTATAGTCTCATGACAGTGTGGAACCATCCATTAGAGTCTAATTGATACAAGTTATCTACAGAAACATCAAAAATATGTTTAATTAAGCCTCTTTCAATAAGGGTTTATTAGTTCAACATCCTATTAACAACCAGGTTCATTTAAGGAGGTATCAGGTTTGTTGGTGGAGGAAAGCCGGAGAACCTGGAGAAAAATCTCCGACCAGTGGTCAGTACCTGGCAACTGCCCCACTTGGGGTTCAAACTTGTGACCCAAAGGTGAAGGTTTGTAGGTAAAATGACTCTTTCAATAAATACATTAAGTTAAGCTAATATAGTTTGAGTTAATGTTCCTAAATTTTATCATTTTGGGGAAATTGTTCCAGCTCTTATAAATAATACATCCAAGCAATTTGTGAGAATATCAAAAATACCTATCTAGCCTTCACATCATTAATACAAAAGGCAGCAACAAAATGATTTATTTAGCATTTAATTATCATAAAACACCATCAAATTTGAGCTAAATTAAGAATTGATGAATAATAAAGTCAATGATGAACAATAAATCAATGAACAGCCAAAGAGATATAGAAGGCCGATAAGGCAATAGGATATATCAGTTGTCTGTTTATCACCCATTGTTATCATAAGATTTTATAACCAACATATATGCTCTACATTTCCATCTCGTTCAGTTATCCCCTCCCATATAAAACGCTCTGGTAATTTGTAATACCAGTTCATTTCTAATGAATACAATTACCCACCATGTATTAAAATCCACATATTCAATACCTTGGCTATCAGCAGTATGTTCAGTTACCTGATCTATAATATGTGCCTTGTACATAATGAAATATTAGTGTTTCCTTGGGTACGGCCCCACTGGGTATTGAATAAAACAAGATGAATAGAGATTATCTCTAGTCAAAGTTATGTAAGCTTAACCCTGCATAGATATTGATTACTGTCCTATTCATCAGAACTCAATTTTTCCCAAGTCTGAAATCTTTGGTCAGTGGTCGCTTTGCATGATTTGTCCGATGTCACTGACATACAAAGTTAATGAGGAAATAATTGGTGAGGCTGATGATCATTTATAATCTATTGTGTAATGTCAGATTGGCCATCTTATTGCCATTACTACCACTGTTCTACATTCATATGCTAATGAGCTTTTGGGATGGGTTATCATGTTTTCCACTTCACATTCATTTCCATGTATAAATGAAAAGGTAGAATGTACCTAAAATGAACATAAATTTCCTAGTACTACTTTATTTATCTACCAATATCTATCTTTTCTGGCTTTTTCCAGATAACAATATAATGCTTGGAACATTAAAATATCAGATGTACAACTGTGTAATGGCAGGGATATTTATTTAATCACACACTTCATGGAACATTGAAATATCAGGTGTATACCGTATAATGGCAGCGATATCTATTTCATCACATACTTCTTGGAACATTGAAATATCAAGCATACCACTGTACACTGGCAGTCTAGTTCACCACATTGTAGTTAAGGACCCTTGTTGAACTGTAAAAGAACCCAATCCATCTCATAAGACTAGAGGAAATCTTTTACAAAAAATATGCTCTTTAAACAAGGAAATGGTAGCAAGTTGATGGCACCAAGGAAACAGCCGAAATTTGTTACAGAAAATTCCATTAATTTTTTAATAATTCCAGAAAAAAAATCAGTTAATAAGACCCTGTATGTTCTTCAAGATTGATGAACCGAGGATAACGGTTTTATGGTAATAACAGTGTGATCCTTGTGAGGAAGTAGTAAATAGGATATTAAGTAATCTATCAAACCCAAGCCTCAGAACTATAAACATGGAGCTGTATCAGCTACATGTGCTTACATGGTAAGTAAAGTAATCAGTCACTGAATCAAAAATTATATATACAAATCATCTATTTTGTACCTGGGATTAGCATTTCAGTATTTCAGAAAGTCGATCATGGTAATAGTAATAAAATTCCCTAAGCAGTAAACATCAATCTTTGATGGCCAACATCTTAGAAGTAGGTCTTCAAGTTACATTTGATTTCTGGTACAGGTATATAATCTTTTTTCCCCAATTAAGTGAAGACATAACTCAAGTAAAATGTTTTGACATGTAGGACATTAAACCCTGACAAGTATTTTCTTTAATATAAGTCAAATGTCAAAGTACTGGTCAAACTGACCAAACTTTGGTCCATGAAGGATACACCACCTGATCACCTACTAGATGGATACACCACCTGATCACCCACTAGGTGGATACACCACCTGATCACCCACTAGGTGGATACACCACCTGATCACCCACTAGATGGATGCACCACCTGATTACCAACTAGGTGGATGTGTTACATGGGATCTGTGCATGCGGTGAATCTAAAAGATGAGGAGACGAGAATTAAGTCACATCAGTCTTTAATGGCTGAATCCGGGCACTCTCTTGCCAAAATTACAACATATTTGTAATTCAATCACAATAATAATAATGAATTGCAGTCTAATAACTATAGCAGACCATTAGACATTACCGTGCAGAGTCATAACAACAGTCTTATCAAGATAGTAAGTACAAATAGGTCAAATGTGACTAAGTGTGACATGTGACAACTCGGTGTTACATTCACACACATAGGTATTACATTTACCCTGATGCCTCACACTCTATATAAACCTAAACCGATATTTGTGACAACAATGTGACTAAAATGTGACTAAAATGTGACTAGAAATAACAAATGTGACAAACTGTGACTAGACTAGTAAAACACTCAACTGAACATATATCACTCGCTTTACCTCATATTTGCCTCCATTCAAGTATAATACCAAACTAGTATGTGACAAAATCAATACAAGTGACTAGAAGTGACAAGGTGACAAGTCACATGGCATGTGACCAATGTGTGACCAACCTAATTAGCCAACGCATCACAGCATACCGAGTACTTGAATATTCTAATTGACAATCAGAATATTTATCAAATTATGTAAATTATCATTCGCAACAATTGCAGAACAAATTGTAAAATACAAAACATGAAAATGTACAAAACTCTAGAATTACCATACATCCTAATTATAACATATGCATTCATAATTGGAATTCCTACTGCAACACCAAGATAACAATGTGGCATAATGTCAGTATTATCACCAAGCTTAATCCGAATTCCATTATACTTACAATGATACACAAAGAATTCAGACAATGTAATAAATCATGAATACAATTATACTTACTCAACCTTTCACTATACACTTAGTACCATAACTCATATACTTGCAAGTCAGCAAATTGGTAAAGCCCAAATCTTGGCTTATAATGATTATTATTTATAGTAACCAATACTTATCACACATGTGTATGTAATAAAGATCCAATACTCACAAATTATCAACACTAATCACATAATAAATCTAACCGTAAATAACTACACAAACACTGAGATGCTTTTGTGTAAACAATGTACACAGCATGTAAAGGGAAATAACTCGCAATGAAAACTAGTCGGTACAAACTGTACAAATGTTACCCTTACTCGATATTCTGAATATTAGCCATCAGACTGCACAATATATTTTTAAAACAATAGTAATATTGATTATTATTCATAAGAATAATGTCATGTCATACAGAAAATATATTTACAGGTTTTACAACACTACAATCCAATATCGAGTTGGGCCATGCTTTCCCTAAACCATGTGCTTTCTGACCGGCTGGCGCAATTGCCTCGATAAATGACAAAATACATGAAAATATCACCTATACGCAATCCTAATAGCACTCAAATGGAAAAAGGAATCCTTATTTACTACTTTACAACAATATTATCAAGGCTCGACTCTACTTACCTAAAAGATGAGGAGACGAGAATTAAGTCACATCAGTCTTTAATGGCTGAATCCGGGCACTCTATTTCCCGCGCAACAGATCACGTGAACTTGCTCCACTACCGTACTTACCAAATTACCGTATTTACTCTCCTGATACGAAATAAATTACCTAAAGTACAGCAGTTTATGAAATTAAGGCCCCCTAACCATTTTACTGAAATTTGTCCATCTTACACTTGCACCACATGATCACCCAATAGGTGGATGCACCACATGATCACCAAATAGGTGGATTCATCACCTGATCTCCCACTAGGTGGATACACCACCTGATACCTACTAGGTGGATACACCACCTGATCACCCACTATGTGGATGCACCACCTTATCACATACTAAATGGATACACCACCTTATCATCCACTAGATGGATACACCACCTGATCACCCACTAGGTGGATACACCACCTGATCACCCACTAGGTGGATACACCACCTGATCACCTACTTGGTGGATGCACCACCTGATCACCCACTAGGTGGATACACCACCTGATCTCCCACTAAGTGGATACACCACATGATCTCCCCCTAGGTGGATACACCACCTGATCTCCCACTAGGTGGATACACCACCTGATCTCCCCCTAGGTGGATACACCACCTGATCTCCCACTAGGTGGATACACCACCTTATCACCCATTAGGTGGACACACCACCTGATCACCCACTAGGTGGATACACCACCTGATCACCCACTAGGTGGATACACCACCTGATCACCCACTAGGTGGATGTACCACCTGATCTCCCACTAGGTGGATACACCACCTTATCACCCACTAGGTGGATACACCACCTTATCACCCACTAGGTGGATACACCACCTGATCACCCACTAGGTGGATACACCACCTTATCACCCACTAGGTGGATACACCACCTTATCACCCACTAGGTGGATACATCACCTGATCATCCACTAGGTGGATACACCACCTTATCACCCACTAGGTGGATACACCACCTGATCTCCCACTAGGTGGATACACCACCTTATCACCCACTAGGTGGATAACCACCTTATCACCCACTAGGTGGATACATCACCTGATCACCCACTAGGTGGATACACCACCTTATCATCCACTAGGTGAGCCTATAGCACAAGTAGGAAGTTCAATTAACCAGACTGAGATTTTACTAATTAAGTAAGCCAGGCTTTGGGTTTAGTTCCTGGACTGAGACATTTTATCTTGCTGGGTTATGCAGCATTTGATTTGTGGAACAACTGCTGGATATCAATATTTGAAGCAAACAGTATTATAGACAATAGGGAAGGGGGCTTATTGCTGGGCAGAGGTTTATTGCCAATAAAATACAGCTTGTGACCAAGTAGGTTGTGCTACTCAGTGACTTATCACAATCAACCAATCAGATAGAGACACACAACACAAACATACCACAGTCTCCCAAAACAGAAACTTAGCATTAAGAAACAACACAACAAGAGGCCCAGAGGGCCTGTATCGCTCACCTGGTTTGTAATGCCAAGTAATGTTCTGAATACAGGTTCATTGTTTCTTTTCTGAAGGAATTTAAATATTAACCTCTAAATCCCCTATTGGGCCCCACCCCTCCCGCCCCTAGGGGGTCAGAGCCAAAATTTATACAAGTTCTGTTCCCCTTCTTCCAAGGATGTTTATGGCCAAATTTGGTCACAATCCAAACAAAACTCTAGGACAAGAAGTGATTTATAGGATTTACCTCTATTTCCCCTATTGGGCCCCACCCGTCCTGCCCTCGGGGGACCAGAGTAAAAATTTATACGAGTTCTGTTCCCCTTCCCCCAAGGATGTTTGGGGCCAAATTTGGTTACAAATCATGCAGAACTCTATGACTAGTAGCGATTTAAAGGATTTACCTCTATTTCCCCTATTGGGCCCCACCCCTCCTGCCCCCGGGGGGTCAGAGCCAAAATTTATACAAGTTCTGTTCCCCTTCCCCAAAGGATGTCTGTGGCCAAATTTGGTTACATTCCTTTCAGAACTCTATGACTAGTAGCGATTTAAAGGATTTACCTCTATTACCCCTATTGGGCCCCGCCCCTCCTGCCCCCGGGGGACCAGAGCCAAAATTTATACAAGTTCTGTTCCCCTTCCCCAAAGGATGTTTGTGGCCAAATTTGGTTACATTCCATTCAGAACTCTATGACAAGTAGTGATTTAAAGGATTTACCTCTATTACCCCTATAGGGCCCCGCCCCTCCTGCCCCCGGGGGACCAGAGCCAAAATTTATACAAGTTCTGTTCCCCTTCCCCCAAGGATGTTTGTGGCCAAATTTGGTTACATTCCATTCAGAACTCTATGACTAGTAGCGATTTAAAGGATTTACCTCTATTTCCCCGATTGGGCCCCGTCCCTCCTGCCCCCAGGGGTCAGAGTCAAAATTTACACAAGTTCTGTTCCCCTTCCCCCAAGGATGTTTGTGGCCGAATTTGGTTACAATTCATGTAGAACTCTATTACAAGTAGCAATTTAAAGGATTTACCTCTATTTCCCCTATTGGGCCCTGCCCCTCCTGCCCCCGGGGGACCAGAGCCAAAATTTATACAAGTTCTGTTCCCCTTCCCCCAAGGATGTTTGTGGCCAAATTTGGTTACATTCCATTCAGAACTCTAGGACTAGTAGCGATTTAAAGGATTTACCTCTATTTCCCCTATTGGGCCCCGCCCCTCCTGCCCCCGGGGGACCAGAGCCAAAATTTATACAAGTTCTGTTCCCTTTCCCCCAAGGATGTTTGTGGCCAAATTTGGTTACATTCCATTCAGAACTCTATGACTAGTAGCGATTTAAAGGATTTACCTCTATTTCCCCTATTGGGCCCCGCCCCTCCTGCCCCCAGGGGAACCAGAGTCAAAATTTATACAAGTTCTGTTCCCCTTCCCCCAAGGATGTTTGTGGCCGAATTTGGTTACAATTCATGTAGAACTCTATGACTAGTAGCGATTTAAAGGATTTACCTCTATTTCCCCTATTGGGCTCCGCCCCTCCTGCCCCCGGGGGATCAGAGCCAAAATTTATACAAGTTCTGTTCCCCTTCCCCCAAGGATGTTTGTGGCTAATTTTGGTTACAATCCATGCAGAACTCTAGGACAAGTAGCGATTTAAAGGATTTACCTCTATTACCCCTATTGGGCCCCGCCCCTTCTGCCCCTGGGGGACCAGAGCCAAAATTTATACAAGTTCTGTTCCCCCTCCCCCAAGGATGTTTGTGGTCAAATTTGGTTACAATCCATGCAGAACTCTAGGACAAGTAGCGATTTATAGGATTTACCTCTATTTCCCCTATTGGGCCCCGCCCCTCCTGCCCCCAGGGGGTCAGAGCCAAAATTTATACAAGTTCTGTTCCCCTTCCCCCAAGGATGTTTGTGGCCAAATTTGGTTACAATCCATGCAGAACTCTATGACAAGTAGCGATTTAAAGGATTTACCTCTATTACCCCTATTGGGCCCCGCCCCTCCTGCCCCTGGGGGACCAGAGCCAAAATTTATACAAGTTCTGTTCCCCTTCCCCCAAGGATGTTTGTGGCCAAATTTGGTTACAATCCATGCAGAACTCTAGGACAAGTAGCGATTTATAGGATTTACCTCTATTTCCCCTATTGGGCCCCGCCCCTCCTGCCCCCGGGGGGACAGAGCCAAAATTTATACAAGTTCTGTTCCCCTTCCCCCAAGGATGTTTGTGGCCAAATTTGGTTACAATCCATGCAGAACTCTATCACTAGTAGCGATTAAAAGGAAATGTTGACGGACGGACGGACGGACGGACGACGGACGCCGCGCCATGACATAAGCTCACTGGCCCTTCGGGCCAGGTGAGCTAAAAAATGACTATCTTTTAAATGTTTCAAAGTTATCTTGATTCAGCATTTTAAACTGATTTCAAAGAAGTAGATTTATTATACTAGAGGGCCTGTATCGCTCACCTGGTTTGTAATGCCAAGTGATGTTCTGAATACAGGTTCATTATTTCTTTTCTGTAGGAATTTTAATATTTAACTCTAATTCCCCTATTGGGCCCCGCCACTCCTGCCCCCAGGGGTCAGAGCCAAAATTTATACAAGTTCTGTTGCTCTTCCCCCCAAGGATGTTTGTGGCCAAATTTGGTCACAATCCATGCAGAACTCTAGGACAAGTAGGGATTCATAGGATTTACCTCTATTTCCCCTATTGGGCCCCGTCCCTTTTGCCCCCGGGGGGTCAGAGCCAAAATTTATACAAGTTTTGTTCCCCTTCCTCCACTGACGTTTGTGACCAAATTTGGTTACAATTCATGCAGAACTCTAGGATAAGTAGCGATTTAAAGGATTTACCTCTATTTCCCCTATTGGGCCCCACCCCTCCTGCCCCCGGGGGGTCAGAGCCAAAACTTATACAAGTTCTATTCCCCTTCCCCCAAGGATGTTTGTAGCCAAATTTGGTTATAATCCAAGCAGAAATCTAGGACAAGCAACGATTTAAAGAATTAACCTCTATTTCCCCTATTGAGCCCCGCCCCTCCTGCCTCCGGGGGGTCAGAGCCAAAATTTATACAAGCTCTGTTCCCTTTCCTCCACTGATGTTTGTGGCCAAATTTGGTTTCAATCCATGTAGAACTCTATGACTAGTAGTGATTTAAAGGAGTTACCTCTATTTCCCCTATTGGGCCCCGCCCCTCCCGCCCCCGGGGGGCCAGAGCCAAAATTTATACAAGTTCTGTTCCCCTTCCCCCAAGGATGTTTGTGGCCAAATTTGGTTACAATCCATGTAGAACTCTATGACCAGTAGCGATTTAAAGGATTTACCTCTATTTCCCCTATTGGGCCCCGCCCCTCCTGCCCCCGGGGGACCAGAGCCAAAATTTATACAAGTTCTTTTCCCTTCCCCCAAGGATGTTTGTGGCTGATTTTGGTTACAATCCATGCAGAACTCTAGGACAAGTGGCGATTTAAAGGATTTACCTCTATTTCCCCTATTGGGCCCGCCCTTCCTGCCCCCGGGGGACCTGAGCCAAAATTTATACAAGTTCTGTTCCCCCTCCCCCAAGGATGTTTGTGGCCAAATTTGGTTACAATCCATGCAGAACTCTAGGACAAGAAGCGACTTATAGGATTTACCTCTATTTCCCCTATTGGGCCCCGCCCCTCCTGCCCCCAGGGGGTCAGAGCCAGAACTTATACAAGTTCTGTTCCCTTTCCCCCAAGGATGTTTGTGGCCAAATCTGGTTACAATCCATGCAGAACTCTAGGACAAGTAGCGATTTAAAGGATTTACCTCTATTTCCCCTATTGGGCCCCGCCCCTTCTGCCCCTGGGGGACCAGAGCCAAAATTTATACAAGTTCTGTTCCCCTTTCCCCAAGGATTTTTGTGGCTAAATTTGGTTGCATTCCATTCAGAACTCTATGACTAGTAGCGATTTAAAGGATTTACCTCTATTTCCCCTATTGGGCCCCGCCCCTCCTGCCCCCGGGGGACCAGAGCCAAAATTTATACAAGTTCTGTTCCCCTTCCCCCAAGGATGTTTGTGGCCAAATTTGGTTACATTCCATTCATAACTCTATGACTAGTAGCGATTTAAAGGATTTACCTCTGTTTCCCCTATTGGGCCCCGCCCCTCCTGCCCCCGGGGGACCAGAGCCAAAATTTATACAAGTTCTGTTCCCCTTCCCCCAAGGATGTTTGTGGCTAATTTTGGTTACAATCCATGCAGAACTCTAGGACAAGTAGCGATTTATAGGATTTACCTCTATTTCCCCTATTGGGCCCCGCCCCTCCTGCCCCCGGGGGGTCAGAGCCAAAATTTATACAAGTTCTGTTCCCCTTCCCCCAAGGATGTTTGTGGCCAAATTTGGTTACAATCCATGCAGAACTCTATGACTAGTAGCGATTGAAAGGAAATGTTGACGGACAGACGGACGACGGACGACGGACGACGGACGCCGCGCCATGACATAAGCTCACCGGCCCTTTGGGCCAGGTGAGCTAAAAAACGGCTCGGGTACTATGCCATACCTTGACAACACTATAAAACAATAGTGCCCTCAAAAGAAATAGTAATAGCTGAAATGTTATGTTGAACTCGTTGAATGACTCTAGGATGAAAGCCAGAAATAAGTAGTACATTCTCATCTATGAAGATGATAGTTGACCAGCAATCCTCTTGATGCGGACAGGCTTCTCCAAGTCATCACGAGAATTGAAGTAGCTCTGGAGGGCTGGCCAGTGATCTAGGAGGCACTTCACTTTACACACTTCTCAAGGCTCAACCAATGGGTAGAGCTATGTTTCAGTATCTTGGTTGGCTCCACATCACAAAACTTTGTAAATTCTATGTACTTCTCTTTCCTGTCTGAGCTGAAAATATATAATTTAACATATTTCTCAGTTAAATAATTAAAGATGTTCCAGGCCAGCCCTAATGAATTGTTTGTTTCCCCTTTAACAACCCATACCAGTGTTGGGTAGGTAGGTAGTTTTTTTTTTTTTTTTTTTATTAGACAACAAATACCTCAAGTTATTAGTTTTCTTTCTAAAACTGAAGTTATAAAAGCATAAAATGTATTATAAGAAAAGAAACAAAACAGAGAAAACAAAGAACAAGAGGCCCAGAGGGCCTGTATCGCTCACCTGGTTTGTAATGTCAAGTCATGTTCTGAATACAGGTTCATTGTTTCTTTTCTGAAGGAATTTGAATATTTACCTCTTATTTCCCTATTGGGCCCCGCCCCTCCTGCCCCCGGGGGGTCAGAGCCAAAATTTATACAAGTTCTGTTCCCCTTCCCCAAGGATATTTGTGGCCAAATTTGGTTACAATCCATGCAGAACTCTAGGACAAGTAGCGATTTATAGGATTTACCTCTATTTCCCCTATTGGGCCCCACCCTCCTGCCCCTGGGGGGTCAGAGCCAAAATTTATACAAGTTCTTTCCCCTTCCCCCAAGGATGTTTGTGGCCAAATTTGGTTACAATCCATGCAGAACTCTAGGACAAGTAGCGATTTATAGGATTTACCTCTATTTCCCCTATTGGGCCCCGCCACTCCTGCCCCCGGGGGGTCAGAGCTAAAATTTGTACAAGTTCTTTCCCCCTTCCCCCAAGGATGTTTGTGGCCAAATTTGGTTACAGTCCATGCAGAACTCTAGGACAAGTAGCGATTTATAGGATTTACCTCTATTTCCCCTATTGGGCCCCGCCCCTCCTGCCCCCAGGGGGTCAGAGCCAAAATTTATACAAGTTCATTCCCCCTTCCCCCAAGGATGTTTGTGGCCAAATTTGGTTACATTCCATGCAGAACTCTAGGACAAGTAGCGATTTATAGGATTTACCTCTGTTTCCCCTATTGGGCCCCGCCCCTCCTGCCCCCGGGGGGTCAGAGCCAAAATTTATACAAGTTCATTCCCCCTTCCCCCAAGGATGTTTGTGGCCAAATTTGGTTACAATCCATGCAGAACTCTAGGACAAGTAGCGTTTTATAGGATATACCTCTATTTCCCCTATTGGGCCCCGCCCCTCCTGCCCCCAGGGGGTCAGAGCCAAAAGTTATACAAGTTCTGTTCCCCTTCCCCCAAGGATGTTTGTGGCCAAATTTGGTTACAATCCATGCAGAACTCTAGGACAAGTAGCGTTTTATAGGATTTACCTTTATTTTCCCTATTGGGCCCCACCCCTCCTGCCCCTGGGGGGTCAGAGCCAAAATTTATACAAGTTCTGTTCCCCTTCCCCCAAGGATGTTTGTGGCCAAATTTGGTTACAATCCATGCAGAACTCTAGGACAAGTAGCGATTTATAGGATTTACCTCTATTTCCCCTATTGGGCCCCACCCTCCTGCCCCCGGGGGGTCAGAGCCAAAATTTATACAAGTTCTTTCCCCCTTCCCCCAAGGATGTTTGTGGCCAAATTTGGTTACAATCCATGCAGAACTCTAGGACAAGTAGCGATTTATAGGATTTACCTGTATTTCCCCTATTGGGCCCCGCCCTTTCTGCCCCTAGGGGGTCAGAGCCAAAATTTATACAAGTTCTGTTCCCCTTCCCCCAAGGATGTTTGTGGCCAAATTTGGTTACAATCCATGCAAAACTCTAGGACAAGTAGCGTTTTATAGGATTTACCTCTATTTCTGCTATTGGGCCCCGCCCCTCCTGCCCCCGGGGGGTCAGAGCCAAAATTTATACAAGTTCTGTTCCCCTTCCCCCAAGGATGTTTGTGGCCAAATTTGGTTACAATCCATGCAGAACTCTAGGACAAGTAGCGTTTTATAGGATTTACCTTTATTTTCCCTATTGGGCCCCGCCCCTCCTGCCCCTGGGGGGTCAGAGCCAAAATTTATACAAGTTCTGTTCCCCTTCCCCCAAGGATGTTTGTGGCCAAATTTGGTTACAATCCATGCAGAACTCTATGACTAGTAGCGATTTAAAGGAAATGTTGACGGACGGACGGACGGACGGACGGACGACGGACGACGGACGACGGACGACGGACGCCGCGCCATGACATAAGCTCACCGGCCCTTCGGGCCAGGTGAGCTAAAAATTAGAAATAAAAAAATATTTTTGGTATGGAAAATGCCAATAAAATATTTTTGGGTAGGGAGTGTTTTGGTGGGTAGGTCGGAAAGGGGAAACAAACAATATTTTATTTTAAGCCCCACCACTGACAGAGCATAAATGATTCTTATCATTTTAACAACGATTGGTATTTAATCATGTATATATATATGTCTGATTAACACAAAAAACAATATAATTTTGCTTTCGGTTGCACGCGCAATCAGTACCTCATTCCATATAGGACATAGTGCCATCGATTTTTTTCCGGACGCAAGTAATTATTGTTTAATATTGTTATCTTGAAGTAAAATTAGCGTAAAATTAGAAGCTGAAACTTTTCAATAGTGGTAATGGTGTACAGTAAGTAACTTTTGTAACTGAAGAAAAATACTAATTCGTCTGCTCATGTTTTTTATTGTAAAAAAAAATTCTATTTGTCAGAGGTGGAGCATCTTTAACATTCCCACAGTTTCAATCTATCATCTCAACAAACACCCACTGAAATATCTTCACTGAATGATAAATGTTATAAATACATGTTTTCAAGTGGGACTATATGATATTAACACACATTACATCATATGAGATCTTTGTCTTAAAAGTTTAAATCTTATAAAGAATTTGGGAACCAATTACCTCAAGCAATATATACAAATTATATGTACCTGTAATAGAAGGTGTCCACCAATAGATCCTCGATGGGCATAGGGAGGGTCTTGACAGCTGCCACAGTGCACAGGTTGCTCAGATGGCAGCTACATCCAATATCAAAAATATAAGGGTGTTTTCTCTTTGATGTAGGTCATCAGAGAGTTGTGTCTACCTTTCATAACAGAGTAGTTATCTGGGACAAAGGAAATAACATTCTGCAAAGGATTATCATGATTCCTGCAAAAAAAAAAAGAAAGAAAAAAGGAAAAAAAAAAAAAAAAAAGAATCAGTTACAAATCAAAATTACAATAGTCTTAACTAAATATCTATTAGCCAGTTAAGCACAGCAAAATTTATTGAATCTAAGAAATTTATTATTTGAAATCAAAAATAACATATCTGGATATTGATTTCTTATTTTTAATCATCTACGGTAGTTTTCTGCGTATTGCCAGCGGGCTATACAATTTTTTATATCAGAAGATGCCTAATGCAGGCTATCTGCCGATGCGGGCTATCTGTGAAAACTATTACCAAATTATAACAAGAGATCCCAGAGGGAGCTTGGTGCCCACCAAAGATTGATCTATGTCTGACAATTGTCAGATGGATCTTTTCTCTACTTTCCAAACTTCAACTATCAAAATCAAAGATGGCGGCCTGTCGGCCATCTTGTTGACCGATCGGTCCCAAAATGCACAACTAGGACCCGAGGAGAACCTACATATGGAATTTGAGAACAGATCCTTGCAGTACTTTCTGAAAAATAGTGGTAACAAACTTCAACAATCAAAATTCAAGATGGCGACTGGCATGGTCAGCCATCTTGTTGACCGATTGGTCCCAAATGTCAGTATGCACAACTAGGGCCCAAGAGGAACCTTCATGTGTTATTTGAGAATTATCCCTTTAGCACTTTCTGAGAAACAGTGGAAACAATTTTTTACTACCAAAATCCAAGATGGCTGCCTGATCCCTTTAGTACTTTATGAGAAATAGTGATAACAAACTTTAACTATCAAAATCCAAGACGGCTGCCTGGTGGCCATCTTGTTTACCGATTGATCCCAAAATGCAAAATGCATAACTAGCTATAGGGCCCTTGGAGAACCTACATATGAAATTTGAGAAAGATCCCTTCATCACTTTCTGAGAAATAGCGATAACAAGAATTGTTAACGGACGGACTACAGACGAAAAGCGATTTGAATAGCCCACCATCTGCTGATGGTGGGCTAAAAATATGCGGGCTATACATGTATGTTGGAAATAGTTCAGGTAACCCTCTCACTATTCTAAAATATTTTTGTATGAGCTATTATTCCTTGCATTTAAAACCTATTTCCAAAGAAAAAAATATGTTATTGATAGCTTTACATATCTTTGAATAAACCTATAGCCCTTTCGAAATGAAATGACTATAAAGCATATATATATGTGTATATATATAGACTCATGAACCATTATTAGTATATCATATACTACATATGTCCTGTCAAAAATCAACTGTATTTTCAAGGATTACATCAAAGTATAACCCGAAGGCAATCTGACTGTGTGGGTTATCTGTAATTTATTTTTCAAAATCATAGAGAATGCTTGATTTTGCTTTTTACATACAGGCTATAGCTTACTTCATTTATTTATTTTAGAACTTGATACCTTATGAAAGATATCCTTACAAGAACATTTGTTGAAGGTATATTTGCAGATGTTCTGAGAATTGCTGACTTTACAAATAGGCATGGCCAGGGACCGTGAGACAGTCCTGCTGTTTAAGAAATGAACCATTACTGCTAAGATCTCAGGTGCTGAACTACTTCCTGCTCTAACGTTGGGGCCAGGGCTTTCTTCACTAGCATGGTGGTCTTTGTTTGACTACAGTCAAACTTACAGGAAATCTTAAGCTTGATATCGGGAAACATTTTCTTGTAGATCTTTGTGAAATGATCAGCAACATATGCATTGTAGGGAAGATTGTGCTCTGCCAAGAAGTCACAAAATAGGGTCTATGCTGTGGTGACATCTACAATAAAAAAAATATGCATTATAAGGAGGCTAAGTCGATTTAAGTATTATTTATCTAGTATCTATTAATGTTTTAACACATTGAAACCAATAATACTTATATAGAATATGTAAAATGATCTGACTGTGAATCCTCGTTTTACCCGAAGGCATTGATCCTGACATTATCTTATGTATGCAACCAGTGTATCCAGTTATATTCCCTGCCTCTATAATACATGTTGATCGAGTTGAATGACATCAATGACCTGACAGTACTAGTGAAGGCATACATGATTGTGTCCATGAGTCAGATGTTGACAATACCGGTACTTATATATAATTTTAGGCAATAGTTATACAATATGTACATGTGTTTCTGAGATGGATTCCAAAAAATATAGATCTTTTTAAATTTGTTTCAATACTAAACTAATGGAATCAATATTGACAATAAATGAAAAAAAAGATATCAATGACAACCCTATATATTGCTAATTAATATACACATATCTAATGGACAACAAATTGCAAGCATATGAACAATATGTTCCTAAGATCTCTAAACATATATATAAATGCAATTCATAATTCTTTATGATTCTATATACTTATTTACAAGACAATTGTACAAGTGTATCTGTATATAATAATATTAGTATGAACGAAAATGTTCATGAGAGAAATCCAGTTCCTCAATTATTAAAAACCAACAGTCAGTGAATGATCATTGGAAATCCAATATTTGGGAAGTTCAGCCCTACCTGCAATGACATCACAACACTTAAAAAGTTATAGTGTCTATATATATCCTGGTGTTAGACTTGTAATGTGTACATACCCCTGGTTCTAGACTTATAGTGTCTACATAAACATGGTGTTATACCTATTTTTTCTGAGACCACAGGAAATTGGTGTATAATATATAAATCTACTTAATTAGTCTAGTATAAATTAATGTAACCCTGGTCAATACCAGCAGCAATATATTGCTTGGCTAGAGAGAACTTTTCTTTAGCTCCATCGGTTGAGTGTCAGACTAGTAATCATGAGGTTCTGAGTTCGAACCCTGGCATAGGCAGGTATTAAATTTATTGTAAATCCTGCACCCTGTTACATTGGCTCCCATGTAGGGACTCGGGAATGATACTTCACAATACCTGCGAAGGAATCGTTGTGACCCCTAGAAACTCGAGGACGAGTTGATACCTGGAGGGGGAGTATGTAACCCTGGTCAATACTAGCGCTCGGCTAGAGAGAACTTCTCTTTAGCTCAATCAGTTGGGCGTCAGACTAGTAATCATGAGGTTCTGTGTTCAAACCCTGGCAGAGGCAGGTATTAGATTTATTATAAATCCTGCACCCTGTTACATTGGCTCCCACGTAGGGACTCGGGAATGATACTTCACAATACCTGCAAAGGAATCGTTGTGACCCCTGGAAACTCGAGGACGAGTTGATACCTGGAGGGGGAATATGTAACCCTGGTCAATACTAGCGCTCGGCTAGAAAGAACTTCTCTTTAGCTCAATCGCTTGAGCGTCAGACTGGTAATCCAGAGCTGAGGTCCCGAGTTCGATGCCTGGCAGAGGCAGATATCAAATTTATTGTAAAATCCTGGTAATGTTGGGAATAGGTTGAAATTTCATGGTCGATCATCAGTTTTATTTAACCAATCAATGATCGATTAAAATCGATTACTTTATTCCTTGATGTATAAACAAATTTCATATAAAAAAAAATCCTTCAAAGGCTTATGATTGCGAGGCCTCTCGGTGCTGTCATTTTTTTATGTCGCCTGATTTTCTTCACTTTATACTTTGTTTTATCATGGTGTCCTAAAATTCTGATGAAACTCGATTACAGATTTCTTACTCGATTAATTGATCAAACACCTCGAACCAACGATACTCGACGAACTCGACTAATCGGAACGCCACTATAAGTTACATTATTAAAGCTGACAATGCAAGGTAAAAAATATTCAAATGATTAAAAATAAAGTATACATGTACTTGTATTTCAAGAATCGTTATGAGACATTCCCCTGTCAAGGACAGCCATTTTTGTTTTACATTCAGACACGCTTACCGACCCCTATATAAAGCGTGTGAAATTAATTGACACACCTGCGCTCAGTCTACACATATACATTTACTCCTAGCATTTGTCCACTGTGCATCACCTACTAATATGTAAACAAAGTCGTTACCTGTAATGCTGTATGGGGCTTAATTGTTTTAGCAAACAAGAGGCCTAAGGGCCTTAACGGTCATCTGACTACCTTGGCATTAATCATATAGGCAATTAATTAGATATAGTGTCATGGTAGCCATCTTCGATTTCGGATCAACCAGAGATGTAACAACACTTTGTCGGGACCATGTCAGGATCATTTCATGCAAGTTTCAGCCAAATCGCACCAGTAGAACTTGAGAAGAAGTTCAAAATGTGTTTTCAAGATGGCGGCTGTGGCGGCCATCTTGGATTTCGGATCGACCCGAAAAATAAGAACACTTTGTCGGGACCATGTCAGGATCATTTCAGGCAAGTTTCAGCCAAATCACACTGGTAGAACTTGAGTTCAAAATGTGAAAAGTTAATGCACGGCGGATGGCGCACGGCAGACGACAACGGACGAAATATGACGAATATAGGTCATCCTGACCTTTCGGGTCAGATGACCTAAAAAACACGTCAACTAAAGCTAGAATTCCAATATCGCCATATATGTACATCATCATACTCGATGCACTCAACTGGCCATGTGCACGTGACTACCTGTCCAGAACGAGTGACATGTGCGCATAAAACCTAAATGTATATTGAAAATTTATATTAGCTTGTATTGGACATAATGGCACTTATTCACATACCACGGATACCCGTTAATGTTTGTGCAGGACTATTGTTTCTATTGGTGATGGAATGACGTCAAAACACAATATCGTGTACGCATGCTAACGTCATTTCAGCGGGGAGATTACGAAGTTCGCTACTTTAAATAGGGGGTTGGCCAGTGAAGGTAACTAATTTAAGCAGAGCAGAAAGAAAAATGGCTGACACTTCCTTGGATACGACCAAGGATTTATAAGTGAGAAGGATTCGTGACTGTCTCTTTACACTACTAAACACCACGCGAGACGCCTATGAACCGGGAATAAAAACCGTTTTCTCAACAAATACTTGTCTTATCAAGTAAAACGAAACACCAATGTAAAGTTTATTAAATTTACAACGTTTATTACTTGCTTTAGGGACGGAAAATTTAGAAAACATGTCTTAAATTTTCGTTAAAAGTACGACAGCTCATGAAATGACGCCCGCTTCAGAAAGTAAGACGTAACCATCGCACCCGCAAGCTACATCAAAGGCGCGCCGGCAGATACAAAGGAAAACGGTCGTCGCCCAACTGGTCAGTGCACAAACACAAAAGCTCCTACGTTGGTATGACTCTCCTTTTATATACGTCTCACACTGACATAACTGAGGTATATCTCATCACAGGAGCTTGATATTCTGTCAATAATATTTAGTATAAATATATAAAAAAATACCCCTATATGTTTTTTTATACTATAGGGGTATTTTTTTTTATATATATATTTATACTAGACGAAGTAGATTTATAAGAGCCCAGCTCTCTGCGCGGCCGAAGGCCGCGTAGAGCGAAGCTCTACTAACCATAATACGTGTGTGATCATAAAGATTCCAATACATTCCAGTACCCCTTGGACTTTGAAATTGTGTCCCGCAGGAAAAGTCTCGCGCCTCCATGTAGGCAGCCATGTTTTAATTCTCGTTATCAGCACGACAAGATTTGAAATTTCTTTACTAGACGAAATGTGTTATCAGTATACGTTTTAAAATTACTGTACGTAGTTTTAATTTACACATATACAAGAACAACACAATAAATGTACTGGTCCAATATATACTGTGTATGTTCTAAAGAGCACGGAACCGTCAGCAGTGAGATCACAAAACCTGACGCCAAAGATGACGGCACAGATTCGCGCATATTTTTGATAGCATTTGCATCTGATAAAAACAAGATTGAAGTACATGTATATTGAACTATTCCATTTGGATTATTTTGAATTCTCTCTAACTATCGATAGTATGTGCATGTCAGTGAAATATTTTATTGTTAATCTCGTAGAAAAATATAGACAATATAAAGTTATGATGTTACGAGAAAACTAAATCCAACGCATTGAGGCAAGCCAAGCACTGAAGCATACCACGCCCACTGACATAAATTACCATAAACACGCCCACTAAATTAGCTGTATGAAGAGTTATCGTTCCTGTGTTCCGGTGTTACTCCATGTTGAGTGAGATGCTGTAAAATGCCTGTCACTCGGATATTTAAAACAGAACAGGAGTTGCAAGATGCGATAAAAACAGAGGAGCTGAATCATACTGTTCGCTTCGTAAAGCAACGGCGTCGGCAGATTGCATAGAATGAGGAAGGTTTGTATCACACTCTGTATCACAGTACAGGGGTTAGTTTCAATCATTAAACGGTGCACCAAAATAATGATATTTTGAAAAGAAGCATCGGAAAATTTACGGTGCACCAAAATAAATGATATTTCGAAAAGAAGCATCGGAAAATTTTGAAAATATTATGAGCTGAAAGTGTAGGCAATCGGTAATTTTTGAAAAAATATTATGAGCTGAAAGTGTAGACAATATTCTCTTTACCTATACAGTAGGGTAAGTATGCCAAATTTGGTGAAAATATATCAATAAATGAGATAAGGAAAATTCAAATGAAAAAAGTAAAAATACATATTGCGAAAAAACAAAACTGACGAATACTTACGTCCCACGATTGAAGGTTTATTGTTTTTATTTTTTTTTTGGTACTAGATCTATTTTTCTATTTTTTTTTTATATTATCTGCCATTAAGAGTGGATATAATATATGTTATATAAAGCAAATATTCAGGTAGCTCAAGGAAGAGCATGTTTTTGAAACAAGATATAGGTTCAAATCCTAGCCTGAATATCTTAACCAATATCACAAAGTTTTTTATATGTAGCACAGGTTCTTGTGGACATGAATTTGTTTATATTATTATTTTTAAAGAAAATGCTAACAAAGATAATTACAACATATGCTTCATATATAAAGACACATGTATCTCGGCCTTATAAATACTAATTCCAACACATGTAAATTACATAACAAATTTTCTTTAAAAATAATAATATAGACATATTCATGTCCACAAGTACCTGTGGTGATGACTTGCAGTTATCTCAATTTGACATATTGTATCGAGATTTATGTTAGCCCGAGATACTCTTGCCCTGATGGCTGACACCAGACTAAGACATTATGACAGATGATGACCTGCAGCTGGCCCGATACCAAACGATGTTGGCCATGGCTTATTCCACGTTTTGATATAGCAGTGCACTCTGGCCCTAAACCAGACATCTACATGTATCGACGTCTGTCATAATGTCTATAAGTCTGGTGTCAGGGCCAGAGTATATCGGGCTAGATTTATATATACGTATGTGTAAATATTGTGAACAACGTGTGTAGGATAGTAAAAACTAGCTAATTCTTTACTTGAATTGTTTTAAACAAAAGTTTCATGACACAAATCAGAAGACTTAAATGCTTCTTCAAAATTTGAATTGATACAGGTGTACCAGGTAATTGGTGGTTGGTTTTTTTTGTGTTACTATTTTTCAAAAAAAAAATTCATGTCATCTGCGATTAAGCGTGGATATAACAGATATTGTATGTTGGACCTTTTTATCTTGGCAAGCCAACTGTAGATATGAAGCAAATATTCAGGTAGCTCAAAGAAGAGCATGTTTTTGAAACAAGATCTAGGTTCAAGTCCTAGCCTGAATATCTTAACCAATATCACAAAGTTCCAACATGTGTTAAAAAAAAATTACTACAATATCTTGCAAGATCTAAGGTGCAGTATACAAAAAGAATGTTTATACATACATGTAAGTACATAAATTAAAAAGTCATCTTCTGTTGCATGCATTCATGCATAAATAATATCCCAAAGTATTTTTTTTATATAAACTCATTTATGACAATGTCTCTTAATACTTTGGACCATATCGTGTTACCACGTGCACACTGTGTTGTTTATAGCAGTTTTTGATTGTTTTGAGAAACATAGAAAAGATTATTTCAACTTTTAATAAATAAACTGTTGTATAATCAGCACATTTGGTCATTTTTATTTTATGCAGAGAAAATATTAACAGCGGTATGCTTTTACTGTATTTTATGCACTAATGACAGTTAATTTCATTGTTCCCAATATTGTAAACAAATGCGCTCAACTTCTATAACACAGAACGTGTGCAGCATTTTTAATGCAAAATACCCTTTGTGTTTATACTGCCAGGCCTGACCATACTAATTTAAATCAGATCTAAAAGAAGTACATGTACATGTATACAATTGCATTCAACAAAATAATTGATTATGCCAGGTTTGCCTTTGGAAAACGGATTGTAATTATCTAGTTGAGCTCTTTATAGGGCTCAGTTGTATAAATTACTGGCTGGTAACAGTTAATGGGTGAATTACCAATGGAAAGAAAAGTATATGACTTTTGTAAGTTTTCTTCTCAAACTATATAAGGACCTATCGGATTGTAAATATAGTATCTGTTGTGATGATATTTATGGAGTATTTTCAACAGGATTGTCCCTGGATGGAAAGAGGGTGCGATTTGAAGATGAAGGTCATCCATCTCCTGTAATAAATATTCCGTATGAGGGCACACCATTCATCATTCTGAACAATGAGGTGTATGAGTGTCAACACGGCCCCCAACGTATTAAAGGGGTAAGAAGCTAATAAATCTATATAGTAATTTATAATATATATATGTTGATGGAACTGTAGCCAAGCAGATGATACCATTGCAGTATGTTTTAAACTTGAAGTTTATGGTATCATCAGATGGTAGGCTATTCAAATTGCCTTTCGTCCATGGTCCGTGGGTGTTTGTCCATCGTCCATTGTCCAACCGTACACAATGCTTGTTACCGCTTTTTCTTAGAAAGTACTGAAGGGATCTGTCTAAAAATTTCATATGTAGCTTCCCCTAGGGCACACATAGTGTCATGCAGATTTTCAGACTGATCAGAAAAACAATATGGCTGCCAGGCACCCATCATGGATTTTGGAAGTTGATATTTGTTCCGCTATTACTCAGAAAGTAGTAAATGGATCTGTCTCAAATTTGATATGTAGGTTCCACTAGGGCCCTAGTAGTGTCATGCTGATTTTCACACTGATCAGAAAACCAATATGGCCGTCAGGCAGCCATCTTGGTTTTTGGAAGTTGATGTTTGTTACCACTATTTCTCAGAAAGTGCTGAATGGATCTGTCTCAAATTTCATATGTAGGTTTCCTTATGGCCAAAGGAATGTCTTGCTGGTTTTCAGAAAGATTGGTAAACAATATGGCCGCCAGACAGCCATCTTTGATTTTGAAAGTTGAGGTATGTCACTGCTATTTCTCAGAAAGTACTGAAGAGATCATTGCAAATTTCCCATGTATGTTCCCTTAAGGCCCTAGTTGCACATATTGCATTTTGTGACCAATCAGTTAACAAGATATAGCCACCAGGCAACCATTTTGATTTTGAAATTTGAAGTTTGTTACCGCTTTTTCTCAGAAAGTACTGAATGGATCGTTCTCAAATTTTCATTTAGGCTCATCTAGGGCCCTAGTTCTGCCTATTGCATTTTGGAACCGATCGGTAAACAAGATGGCTGCCAGGCAACCATCTTGGATTTTGTTAGTTAAAGTTTGTGACCGCTATTTCTCTGAAAGTACTGAAGGGATTGTTCTGAAATTTTCATATAGGTTGTTATAGGGCCCTAGTTCTGCCTATTGCATTTTGGGACCGATCGGTCAACAAGATGGCCGACCACCATCTTGGATTTTCAGAGTTTAAAGTTTGAAAAGCAGAGAAAATAAGTTTTAAGTTTGAAAAGGTGAAAAAAGAAGTTTAAGTTTGAAAAGCAGAAAAAAGAAAAGTTTGTAAAGCAGTGAAAAGATCCCTCTTTCATTTGTCAGACATAGATCAATCTTTGGTGGGCGCCAAGATCCCTCTGGGATCTCTTGTTAGTCTTGATTTAAAAATGTTGATTTGAAATTGTCTTTTATATGTTAAGTTGCAAATATTACGGAACTGTGTTCTATTAAAGAAAGAGTTACATAAGAGCTGTGAGATGTTGATGAAAGGCTATCATGATGTATTTTGTTTTAATAGCAAAAGAAGGATGTACTGACCAGCAAGACAACCAAAAAATTGAAGTGTCCTGCAATGATCAGGATAAGGAGAATCATGAGATTCCCGGAATACAAGGTATTATGATAATGAATGTTCATAAAGGCCTATGAACGCTTAGCAACATGTTAGGGTAATTGAAAATTTAATGAGTGTAGGGGATATTATAAATCACTGACAAAAAATTCTATAACAATTAAATGATACATACATCAATATATATTTTACACAAAATGGATTGTTTGTTTTTTCATCTTTGATACCTATCACTGTCGTTTTATCCACCTCCGGACTACTTGTATGTCGCAGTGAATCAGAAGACATTTCAGGAGGAAAAACTGACCAATCACAACCTTACAAAGACTTTATGTGAGGATTGTAAAGAGAATAACGCTCAACTTTAAAGTCATACACTGCATCATTATTTGATTCTGTGGATGGACATCAAGGAGCAAATATACCTGCACATATGCTGTCACACACAGAACCTCCAATTTAGCTATGATTTTCCAGGAGATTATATTACGACAGTGATAGTAATTTTTTTTTTAACACCTTGTAATATGTAGAATAAGTTATTTGTTACTCTGTCGATTGTCAAATTTTTGTGTGATATTAAAAGAAATCAGTAGATGCAAACAATCTATGCATATATCATTATAACACGCCTACAGGGTTAGGTACAAATTACTGTCAACAAATAACTACGCTGTTATGTTTACTAGTGTATGTAGCAGGTACAAATAGCATTTGTATAACTGGATTCAAGTTTAGAAAAGCATAAACCTCAAGTCCTTTTTTTAGCTCACCTGGCCCGAAGGGGCCGGTGAGCTATATGCCATGGCGCGGCGTCCGTCGTCCGTCGTCCGTCCGCCCGTCAACATTTCCTTTAAATCGCTACTTGTCATAAAGTACTGCATGGATTTTAACAAAATTTGGTCAGAAACTTCCTTAGGGGAAGGGGATCAGATTTTGCATTAATGGTGACCCTGACCCCCCTGGGGCAGGAGGGGCGGGGCCCAATAGGGGTAATAGAGGTAAATCCTATAAATCGCTACTTGTCCTAGAGTTCTGCATGGATTGCAACCAAATTTGGCCAGAAACTTCCTTAGGGGAAGGGGATCAGATTTTGCATAAATGGTGACCCTGACCCCCCTGGGGCAGGAGGGGCGGGGCGTAATAGGGGAAATAAAGGTAAATCCTATAAATCGCTACTTGTCCTAGAGTTCTGGATGGATTGTAACCAAATTTGGCCAGAAACATCCTTGGGGGAAGGGGAACAGAACTTGTATAAATTTTGGCTTTGACCCCACGGGGGCAGGAGGGGCGAGGCCCAATAGGGGAAATCGAAGTAAATCCTATAAATCGCTACTTGTCCTAGAGTTCTGGATGGATTGTAACCAAATTTGGCCAGAAACATCCTTGGGGGAAGAGAAACAAAACCTGTATAAATTTTGGCTCTGACCCCCCTGGGGGCAGGAGGGGCGGGGCCCAATAGGGGAAATAGAGGTAAATCCTAAAAATCACTACTTGTCCTAGAGTTCTGCATGGATTGTAACCAAATTTGGCCAGAAACATCCTTGAGGTTAACAGAATTTGTATAATTTTGGCTTTGACCCCCTGGAGCAGAAAGAGTGGGGCCCAATAGGGGAATTAGAGGTAAATATTCAAATTCCTTCAGAAAAAAACAATGAACTTATATTCAGAACATTACATGGCATTACAAACCAGGTGAGCGATACAGGCCCTCTGGGCCTCTTGTTACCTTATATCATAGAAATATGGTGAATAGGAAGAAGTCTGAATCAATATAAATACTCCTATTAGATATTTATAGTAACACTTATGATGATAGGAAGACAAGTTTTGAGAAAAAGTATTCAACCACAACATTTGGGACAAAATATGGGGATTTGTTGTAATACATGAAAAATTCTGAATAGAACATTACATGAAAAATTTTGAATAGAACATTTTTCAGACAGAATTCTCAATATTTTTCAAATGAATTGAATACAATTGGTGTCAATAATTAGCACGCCTCCATCAATTCCAAATTTGCTGGATATTATTTATAATCGCCTTATGATTATCAGTTTCAAAAAGCTGTTGTGAAGTTGAATCTAGTCAAACAAACATTCCATGTACCTGTTATGGACACTCTTTAAAGTGTTGGATTTTGGCAACATAGATGTATGTACAACAAAGCACAGTCTAAGATTAATTATGCCAAATCTTAACAGGTTTGCTTGAGTTGTGGTAATTACAAAACATGTTAATACTATTGATGTGCAATTATGTTATTCTGGATGATAAGATGTGCACGGTTTTAGTAGGACTTTCATGTACTATTAAGCAGTGATATGAGTTGTTGATTTTGAATTGTACAGATCAATGGCCCTTCAACAAAGAAGGCTAAGATGGCATTGTCCTCAACATTAAAGAGGAACTTCTCTGACACCACCATAAGGCAGTTGGTAATTTATGCCACCATTGCCTCCAATGAGGAGCATAAGAATCATGCTATTGGAGAGGTAAAGTAATATATGTATAATCTATCTTCATGCATTGACTTGATGTTGTATTTTCTGTATGTCTCTAGAGATTAAATTTTTTCCTCTGTTTCTTTATATTTTTTTAGTTACTGGGTATATGTGCCATAACAGGTTGGAAATACTGACAATTCAGTTTTTTCTTCCGTCAGTTATTAAAGACCACAAGGTCTGATGAATAAGCTGTGAAAATCATTCAAAGTAACAGACAAAAATGTAAGATGCTGTATAAGCATTTTCAACAACACAGAATAATATGCACTGAATATCACAGTACAAATGTGGATTGAAATGGTCAATCACAACCTTCTTCTTGGTTTGTCTCTGAGTACCCATGTCAGTGAAGTGTAGATGTAAATACTGTCAAAATCATTTTGAAGTTGTATTTGACTTTGTAACATTGAAACCTATGCATAGTAAGTATTATGATTGTCAAAATATTTATAACTTTTCAGGGTGAATAATATATTAAAAGTTTTTTTTGAATGATGAGTTTGAAAATTACGACTCATATAACTTTTAAAAATAACCAATAATAAGATATTTTATATGAATTTTGCCTACTGTAAAATTAACCAAAGCCCCAGATTGTCTAAATAGCCTATCTGGTCACCAGGCACTTGTGTCATAACAGACACTTAACTCTTCCTTCTTATGTACTTGATGAACACACAGTTGTATCATTCCTGTCTCATTCATTACTAGTTCTGCAATGAATCAAATATCCCAATACAGAATGATATACATGTAGATGAACCATTTAAAGTGTGAGCACTATCAAATGAGTAGTTTCCAAGAAGTTATTTATTTGAAAGTACCGTCAATAGATCCCTTGTGGAAAAATTTGGGTGTGGCAGCCAAAATATAATCTAGTGTTTTGGAATGCAACCCTATAGGGATTATAAGGGTAAGATACATGCTAGTTACCCAATTATCATTTCATTGTAATTAGTTGTTTATATGGAAACGGCCAAAGTCACCACTTTCAGTTACAAATATATATAGCAAATTAGAAATATACCGTAGTACCACGTGCAACAGTAGGACTAAGTAGCTATAGGTAATAATGTTATTCAACAGAATTTTATTTAAGAAATGCATTAGAAATTGAAATATATGAATTCGTTTTCTCTAGAGGCTTAACATTTTCAAAAGAAAATAAGAGAGCGAAGGTTCAGAGGTTATCCAGATATGTCTGAAAAACAGAAAAATTCAATCTTGAAGCGTTGGATATTTAAATATCAAACTATCTACCTATGGCATCTATGGTCTGTATGGATGCCATGGGAAGAAAAAAAGTAAATGTCTGCCATCTCCCTGCAATAACTCTAATAAATATTAACTGATTTTCTTCAAACTTTAACAAGGTCAAATGCTTAAGGGCTTGGCCAAGTTTGATTGCCACCGCATGTTTCAACCAAGGTTAAACCTAACCTCAATAATGTTTACCTAAAATATGTCCTGAAAGCGGGGGATGGAAATTCCACAAATTTGCTTGTTTGGATCTGATATTGAACTCAAGGTGATTTCTGTTCTCCAGATTGCATTTAAAACCTATATAGTATTATGGTTTTCATCTTAACATATCTATTGCAGAATGCTGGATACTGTCAACCATTAGATGGAGACATCATTAGAAAAATTAAAGAGTTGGCAGAGGAGGGTCATAGGAAAGTGACCAGTGTAAAGCTGTTGCTGGCCCAGTATGTGCAGGAACATTTGGCTCCTGGTATACCAGAAACAAACAGGAGGTTCTACCCAACATCCAAGGATATCAGGAACCATATTTATCACACTGTGGTTGGGGGAAGGTTGGTTATTAACTAATATGAGATACAATACCAATGTTTTAAGTGCCATATAATTGTAAAATAAATTATTTAATCGATGGTATGCAGTGCATTCATATAATTTCAACTCCTTCATATATGAAGATGAGAGGGGTGGTTGTAGGAGAGGGGTGGCTGTAGGATAGGAGGGGGTGAGGGGCTCTAATTAAGATGAATATAATATGATTCATGTGAGTTACCGGTATATGAAATGCTGTGCGAACTGTGCCTAGGTTGACCAAGGTTAACCTAGGTTTAAACATGGTTGATCAAGGTTAAAATAATATAGGTCAACCATGGTTAAACCAAGGTTTCAACATTTTTGGTACAAATGTCATGTAAATGGAACACCAAGGTTGACCAGGGTTTTGACCTAGGTTGACAAAGGTGAGTTTTAACAATGGTTGACCCATGTAGAATCAAGATTTGACCTAGGTGAATAAACCAACGTCAAACCTAGGTGAAGCCAACGTCAAACCTAGGTGTATGATGTTTAAACCTAGGTCAAACCAAGGTTAAAGCTAGTTAAAACCAAAGTTTTAGCTAGCTGAAACCATGGACAACCTAGATTGACCTTGGTCAACATGATGGAACAAAAACTCTCCATAGCAGGTTCAACCTTGCTTTAACCTTGGTTGACCTAGTTCAATGTCTGTTGACTATGGTTGGAGTTTGCAGGGGAGGTTCGCTCACAATATTCTAACGACAGAATTGATACCTTATGATCAAAGATGTAACTAAGAAATAGGCAAAGAAGGAGTTTGTATTGTTAGGCAACATAATTGTTAATATACATTTCATTGTTCTTATTATTAATAAAAAGTAGAGGATATTTACTTACTATAACAACATTTATTTAATAGTATGGAGTCTTCGGAAGAAGATCAGATGAATGTTGTGAAATTTGTGGAAGAATTGAAGAGCCTTCATCCACAAGACAGATATTTCTTTAGACCAGCGTGAGTATAATCATTGTTTTTTTTTTAATTTACTGTTGTTTAAAGAACCATTGTATAATAATAAGGTTCCCGCATAGGGTTACTGTCTGTTTATAAACAACTTATAGGAAATCACAGTAAAGATGTTATTTAACCAGCTTAGGCTTGCAGCTTTTTCAAACATTTTGTTTCTCAAGGGTAGATTATCCCTATTTATCAAAATCATATTTGAGAGAGTGTTTTAAGCTCAGCTGGCCCGAAGTACTGGTGTGATTATCTCATGGCACGGCATCCATCGTCTATCATTTGTCTTCTGTCCAACCAGAAGTATCCTTGGGGGAAGGGGAACAGGGTTTGTGTAAATTTTGGCTCTGACCTACTGGTCCAAGAGCCATGGGACCCAATAAGGGAAATAGAGGTAAATCCTTTGAACCTACTGATAGTTATAGATCTAGAGTTATTCATGGATTTTAACCTCCCTCATCCTCCGCCAAGTGCAGGGCATGAATTGTAACCAAATTTGGCCTGAATTTTTAAATCATTGATAATGATCTTGTACACAGCATATTACTTGACATAACAAACCAGGTGAGAGATACAGGACCTCCTAGCCTCTTGTTCTCTCATTCCTCGCCATTTTATTAGAATTATACAGTTATGATATTCCGAAATGAATAAAGAAAATTATACTTATTGTGACCTACTAGTTACCAATAACAGAACAAGATCTTAATTATTGGGTGGTAAATGCCCCAATTATCTTGCTAAAAATCAAGCAAAGTGTGGTTGATTGAATTTTTCCAAATAGATATTCTGAGTGAGAGCTCCCAATAAACTCATCCACAATTGGTTTATGAATGTTTAATATGAAAGCAATTGGGTTTATTAAAAAGTAGGCATGTATAATGTTCATAGAGGTTTGATTATTTAACAAGAACTCCAAAACATCTGCTTATGTGTCCTACATTGTTCAATATAAATCAAATACAATGAAATTGGTTATTCAGAGAACCTTATTCACACATACTATAACAGAAAGTAATATCATACCGGCCATGGCTCTTAAGTAATAGCAAATTGTCTCATTTTACTGTTTTATTGTTATTCCATAGCAGTCTGCAGGTATTGCAGAGTTTTAGTTACAGTAAATGTATTAAATACAAATGTATTAACATTTCAGATCCTCAAGTGATGACACTATTGAGCCCTTACTACTCGTTATACAAACAGAGTTTCAAAGGCAGATGTTGAGGCGGTACGGAGGTGAGATTGTGCTGATGGATGCAACGTATGGAACAACGCGGTACAGCTTGCCCATGTACAATTTGTGTGTTGCCTCCAATAGTGGATATTTGATAGTTGGAACGTTCTTCATCAGCCAGGACACAATGAGTTCTGTCCGAGAAGGGTTGGAAATGCTCAAGAGTTGGAATGCAAACTGGAATCCTCACTACTTCATGTGCGATTTCGATTTGAGGGAAGTAGGAGCTTTGGAGTCCACATTCAAAGGTAGAAGTTATTCGATGACTTGAAGTTAATGTTAATGTTTTTTCCTAAGTGTTTATGTTAAAAACATAGATTTCATCATATTCAGGGTAATACTAGTGTGGAATTCTTTTAAGCTTACTAGACATGACATGCCGGTGAGCTCATATCATATGGTGCGGCATCCATTGTGTGTCCAGTCGTCATTCATTCCATTGTCCGTCAAAGTTTCCTTTACATTGTGTTTTTAATAAGTCATAGCTATATGCATGAAGGAATATCATAAAATTTGGCAAAGAACATCCTTGTTTGCAAGGGGAGAAGAGTTTGTATAAGTTTTTAAAATTCTTGAGTAAATAACTCTTCATCTCTATGGTTATAACATTGCTTGACTGAACATACTAGGTGCGCAATGCAGGCCCTCAGTGATTTTTTTTTTCTTGTATACAGCAATGCTCATAAGTTTACAAGTGGAAATAATCAAGCTGTTGAAAATTATCAAATCTGTTAGTTTAATGTCAATAAAGAAGTTAAGTAGGGAATGTAATTTATAGCAAATGAAATATGATCGATAAAATGAAATGTGATCTCAGTATGATTTGGAAAAAGAAATTGATAATTACGTTATTGTGACAAATAAAGTTACATGTTAGGTATTTTACAGGTGCCCAAGTATTATTATGTAATTTTCATCGCGACCAAGCCTGGCAGCGTTGGTTGACAGCCAATAAAATAGCAGATAAGGAATCTGTAATGAAGCACTATGTCTCTTTTTCTGTGAAAATGATATATATCCATATACAAAAGTATTTAACGCATGAAGAAAAGTTACATAATTATATGACTGTTAAGTTCACATGTTACATAATTATATGACTGTTAATTTCACATGCTTTTCACAAAAATGGAACACTGAAAGGACAAAACAATTAAGTTCATTTCAGAATCCATATGGTGTTCTTTGTCTTATGATTATTGAGAAAAAGATTTAGCATATTTGTCCAAATAAATAATGACTGACAATGAACATCACTTGTTTTCACTTATTTGGTTGCCCTTTATTTCATCTTATTATAATACAGTCTCAACATAACGTGGTTGAGTTATACATGCTATTGGCAAGAAATTATTATAAAAAGTTAACATTCATGAGCTTCAATATGAGGTTAAAGTATATGCTAGCGATAGGAATTTATCTGTTTTAAAACTCCACATATTTTCCACAAAACCACCAATTTTTAAAAAATATTCACATGGATTGAATAATGTGGGCATGGGAAAGAGGTAACATAACAATTAAATAATATTCGCTATGTAACATTACCGAAACGTTACAAGATTCAGTCATACCTTAAAATGAGATGAAAGTAAGAATTGAAGTGAATAAGGTGCCAAAAAAAATATTTTTTTATTATTTTTCAATAATTAATATTTTTCAAGAAAGCTTTTATACATGTTGTAAAGTTATGCTTGTTTAATTTTAACATAATGAAATTAAAAATACAGTGTATATATACATAAATAAATATGAATAAGAAGAAACATAGGGAAAATGATACTATACATTTTATATTAAGTTTTATAATAAAATTTTGCAGCATTTCAACAAAAGTCACGAGTGCAACTTACGATTCAGTGCAGCTTTCATGCGGACAAAAACTGAAATTATTATAGGAATGTTTGAAAAATTCAGAAAGATTAAAAAATGTATTGATTCACACAAAGAAAGTCTTTAGATATTAGGTACTCTGGCCTGTTTGGCAAAGCAACATATATGGGTAAAGTCTAATTTTCTGAAAAATCACATCACAAAATGATGTATCAATCACCATAAGATGTGAATATAATAAAGAATTTATTGTATTTCATCCATTTGTTGTATCAAAATCGATGCAGTGAATGACATTAATCCAGCTCCATATGGGAAGTCAGTTATGCATTCATGAAGTATTGAAATTGCTTTTTATGTAGGAAAATTTGGTAAGAGTTAAAGGGAAAAGTTTCTTTATTTGTAGTAGTATTGTTCTGCTTCCAACAGATTGCGTGCTATTGCTCGTTCGACGGAGATTACCTCATACGAAGCATGTTTGGAAGAACTTCGAAACAGCAGTGTCTATAAGGACAATATAACTTTTCAAAGCTGGTTTGAAAAGAAGTGGATTGCCAATGCCAAGGTATATTCAATGTCAAGCTGAGTAATTAGTGATCATTAAATCTCATTGCAATAAAGTTACTACAAGTATACATCTTTGATATTAGTGATAGATAAAATACTTGTAACTTGAAATATGTAACTTTTGAAGTTGTGAAAATACACATATTATGGACATCTAGGTCCATATGTATGATTAGTTGATATGTACATGGAAGAGAATTAATTAGTGGCATAGATAGATTGATTTGTTTTAAGCATTTAGTGATACCTATGATTGTTTTGTTGCTTTTATATATATATGGTTTTTGAATGTGGGGACGTTGTTTTATAATATTGATTTTGTAGCCATCATTTTTATAGCCATTATGTTTTGTCTGTCGTCATCCGCTGTCCGTAAACATTTCACATTTTGAACTTCTTCTCAAGTTCCACCAGTGGGATTGAGCTGAAACTTGCCTGGAAGTTGATCCTTACATGGTCCTGGCCAATTAGTGTTGTTATATTTTGAGTCAATCTGAAATTCAAGATGGCTGTCACAGCTGCCATCTTGAAAACACATTTTAAACTTCTTCTCAAGTTTTACCAGTGCAATTTAGCTGAAACTTGCCTGAAATGATTCTGAAATGGGCCCCCCAAAGTGTGTCAATCCAATATCCAAGGTGGCCACGATATCTGTTATCATTTATTTACTATATGACTGTTGCCAAGATTGTCAGATGACCGTTAATGCCCTTGGGCCTCTTGTTTTAATTTGTGTCTCTAATTTTTTAGCGGTGGGTGTACGCATTCCGAAGGGACATGTCAGTCATTGTTACTACCACTAATGGCATTGAATCCCAGTACAAAAAACTCAAGCATCATTTCCTGAAGGAGTTTGGAACTGGAAAGTCACTGCAGAATGCAGTTGACATTCTCCTTCAGAAATTCTTCCCAGAAAATGAGAGAAGGTTGGTTTTCCTCACTGCATATTTAATACATAATAGCTACTCTCTATCATTACACCTAATCATATAACTAGATCCTATCCATTTCACCAGTTATAGTAATTATTTATGTTAAGTCTTGTATTACAATAACAGAAATGAGCATTTACTAATACTGGTAGCCCAGTCAATATAGGGTTTTAGCTCAAACTAATTAAATATTTTATTTTTGGTTTTTCATAAAGACTAAAGTATGTATTGATAGAAAAAAAAATAATCAAAAGTGTGGATTGTGCTTAATGGAACAACATAGAAGTCAAATATTACTTTCCTTTTAATGTAACACAAGTTTAAAGAAATTGATAGTGTTGCAAGAGCACTTTATGTTCAATACATATTTCCAAAAATTGTTCACATGGAACTATCCTGGAGAAGATTATGAAAGCTTTAGATTGAAACAAATGCTACTAATGTGCAAACCAATTCTGGCTTAAGAGGCTCGTTAAGGTATAATATTAGGATAATCAGCCTTTGATACTGAATGTGTTAAAGTATGTTAAATATGATTTGTTTATTAATTTATCTGATATTTGCTGTTGTAAAGTCAAAATTGCAACAGCTATGGATTAAGGCATAAAATATCTAAAAATTACCCATTATTGAATGCTATTGTATGCATTGGTGTATTGTCTATGTAGGTTGTTCTTAATGGAAAAAGATGTTTTAGTTAAGATATCTTCCAAGAATAATTAAATGATCATTAGCGCAAAATTATGAATTTGAGCAATTAAGTTATTCAATACTGGAAATATCTTCTTTTTTTTTAATTTTGAGCGCTGTGCATTATTTGGCACTTCAAAGACACTGCGGAAAACATTAAAATAAAACTACTGATGATTGAAATAACTAAGTTTAGAGTAAGCTTGTAGATCTACTGGCATATGGTAAATGCATCTTAGCATTGATTAATATACCGGTACATTAAAGAGACATGTTGACACAACCCTACATTACAGAATGTAAGTGCACCAGTTGAGTGTCATAACGGAAAGATTTGCATGTAGGTAAAATCCTTCATAAATACTTATATGATAAAATATTTGCAAGGAGAGAGAAGGCAAAAGTTATATTTAGTTATCTTCATGTAATAATGTTTCCAGTTACAAGAGATCAAATGTGATGGCAAGGGAGGATGTCAGATGCCATGCTGCAGGATTTCCAGAGTTCCTGCTTGGAAGGCCGAAAAACCTGATTGCTCACTGTATTGAAAGAATGCCACCTAATGTTACTTTATCAGACTCATCGGGAAAGGTTAGTGATGTTGATGGAATTCCAAGTTGTACATGCATGGACTTCATCAAAACAAAATGGCCATGTAAACACATTTTGCATTCTCATAGTAAAGGTGATGTTTCTTTAAAGAAATACCTGAGTCATCCCGTGTTTACGTTAGATGAGAGTGTATTTGATACCACTTGTCCCGTAGACATTGATGATACATCGACAGCTATGGAGCAAGACACTAATCTTAGTAATACACTTGTTACTGAGAAGTCCTGCAGGCGAGACTGCATAGAACAGATCAGATTGATAGAAAATGGTTTGTATCTGATCACAGATGTCAATCAAATGGAGGCTGTACTACTAATAGGTTACAGGAAGTTTCAGCCTTCATGGATCAGAAAGTGGTGAAGGTGTCAGGACTCACCATGGGTAGGAAAAGGAAATGGAAGAGGACATCCATTAGGCAGGGAATTAAAAAGAAAAGAGATGTCAAAAGAAAACAGTGGAAAGAACTGCTACTAAAGAAGAAACACATGTTCCTCATGTTGCAGCAGAGTCTGGAAACATAGAATATTCTTCTGAGGAAAAAGGTATTTGAAAATTGTTATCCAAAATACCTGATGCAGTGACACATTTTAACTAAAAAACACATATATGCATTAACTAAGTAGTCCTGTATGGTATATCCATGAGCATCTTTAAAGTTCAACTAAAGGATACATTTGTCAGATGGTGAGCCATCCAAATTGGCTTTTAGTGCAAAGTCCATCATCTGTCTGTCCTTCCATCTGTTAACAAATTTTGATACCTCTTTTTATCAAGTTTCATATCAGTCAACTAATCAGTCAACAAGATTTTGTAGTCATTTTGTATTTTCATAGTTAAAGTTTGTATCCGTTATTTCCTGAAAAGTATGGAAGGGATCTGTTCAAATTTCATGCATGGGTTCCTCTTTGTACCCAGTTATGTATATTGCATTTTGTGATCAATTGGATGGCTGACAGACTACCATCTTGGATATTGATCTTGAAGAAGTTACCCCTAACTCTCAGAAAGTACTAAAGGGATGCATCTCAATTTTAATATATTGGTTCCCTTTTGACCTTAGTAGTGCACATTGCAATTGTGGAACAATCAGACAACATAATGTGTGAAAAGTAGCCATCATGAATTATGATAGGAAAAGTTAGTTTAATTGCTATTTCTTAATAAAATGCTAATGAGGTATCTCTATAACTGTTAAGATTGATTTTCAAGTACATTTTGTACATAAGAAAGAAACAAATTGACGAATAAGCAGCCAACTTGTCACTTTTAAGAGGTGTAAGACTCCTCTGATTCAACTTGTAGGGTCCTCTTGGTCCTGAGTTTTACATATCCATTTTGAATTAAATCAAAGCACAACAATGGCGAACAGTGAACATATTAGATTTGACAATTGAAATATGTTTATGCTTAGTGCAATTAACATTTAAAAAGACAGGAGAAAAAAAAAGTAAAAGAGAAAAGCAGAGAAAAGATCCCTCTTTCAATCGTCAGACAGAAGTTGTGACAGAGTTTTTGATGCTAAAATTCCCAAAGCATAAAGATACGTATGTTAATTTAAAAAAAAAAAATGTATGAATGGTGTGTTGTATGTGGTCATCTATGTTTATCTCGAGTAAAGTTATTTTAAAGAAAAACAAAAATAAAACTAAACAAATATGTTGCAGTGCTTCAGGAGATATGGAAGAATGCCCCAGACGATGAACTCCTTGTCCAGATTGGTCCATACAACATAAGTCGTAGAAGCATTCATTTCCTAAAAACAACGCTATCTGATGAGGTGAGTGCTTAACGTGAAGTTGTAATTTTTAGAAAGCCAGTTAAAGTTTCTTTTGTCTAGGAATTGGAAGTGTTGAACATTTTTTGTGTGTTATAATAGCATGTATTAACATACAATTTATGATATACAAAGAAATTAGTAAGACACTCTAAATGGCTTATGGAGTATGGGGGGTGTACTGGTTGTGTTTTGTTTGGTATGAACTTATTTGTGCAATAGTTACTAAAAAAATTACAATTGAATCCATCAGCTTCATAATAACTTTGTATATTTATCTAGGTGAGATCACATATAAAGTTGGGTTTTGCTTTTCTTTCTTTAGTTTGTTTTTGCCCACCATCATCAAATGGTGGGCTTTTGAAATCACCTTTAGTCTGTGATCCGTCACGTCCGTCGTACGTCGTCCGTCCTCCGTCCGTAAACCATTCTTGTTGCCACTATTTTTCAAGAAGAACTTAACAGGCATTCTCAAATTTTACATGCATGGTCCCCTGGTCTCTCAAAGTGTCTGGCTGAAAAAATCAAGATGGCCACTAAGTAGCTATCTTGGATTTTGGCAGTTGATGATTGTTACCGCTATTTCTCAAGAAGTACTTGATGGATATTTCTCAAATTTTACATGCATAGTTCTCTTGGTCCCTCAGAGTGTCATGCTGATTTTGGGAATGATTGGAAAACATTATGGCCATCAGGCAGCCATCTTGGATTGCATCAGCTGAATTTTGATGTCGCTATTTTGGTTTTATTGAACACTGTAACTCTTGATTAATGCAGTTAATATCCAGGGTTCACATGCATTTATAAAATATAACGTGGACTGAGATTTCCAAAATCTTGAGATTTTGTTATACAAGTGAACCCTGGAGATTCTTATGCCAAGTTAATCTGATTGGGAAAAACATAGTTTACATGGCTCATCACAATCAGTAATATTCCTCAAAGTTCAAAAAACTTTATCATAGTCCCTTCTTATATCCAATTGTGGGACTGATAATAAAACAAAAAGACAGAAGGGAAAGAAGAGAAGAGAACAAAAAAAAATCCATCAATCATTTGATTGATGGTGATCATGCAATGGTTTGCGCCAAGACCCCTCTGGGATCTAATGGTTTTTTAAGCAAGTATATAAATATTCCATGACGGTTTAATACAGTTATCCATGTTCACAAACTCTCATGATGTTACTCCATATTCCTAGCCTTCAATACTTTTAATACTTATTTCTCTTTGCCAAATTCATTAATTCCAAATTGTGAATATAGGGCTTAATCAATCCTGGATAGGATGGAGCAACATTTGTATAAATAGTTGTTATAACCCGTTTACATATCAATGGCCTTGTATGTAGTTTTCAATTTATCTTTAGTATTTATTTCTTTTGTATTCACTCATTTATTATCTATTTCCATAACAGTAACAAACAGAGAATATTTGACCAAAAGACTATTATAAAGTTAAATCTCTAAGGAGTTACAAGCACACAGGTGACATATGAATAGAACTGATATAGAATACATTTACATATGACATATGAATGAACCGATATAGAATACATTTACATATGACATATGAATGAATGAACCGATATAGAATACATTTACATATGACATATGAATGAACCGATATAGAATACATTTACATATGACATATGAATGAACGATATAGAATACATTTACATATGACATATGAATGAACTGATTAGAATACATTTACATATGACATATGAATGAACCGATATAGAATACATTTACAATATGACATATGATAGAACTGATATAGAATACATTTACATATGACATATGAATGAACTGATATAGAATACATTTACATATGACATATGAATGAACGATATAGAATACATTTACATATGACATATGAATGAACCGATATAGAATACATTTACATATGACATATGAATGAACTGATATAGAATACATTTACATATGACTATGAATAGAAACTGATATAGAATACATTTACATATGACATATGAATAGAACTGATATAGAATACATTTACATATGACATATGAATGATTACCGATATAGAATACATTTACATATGACATATGAATGAACGATATAGAATACATTTACATATGACATATGAATGAAACCGATATAGAATACATTTAATGCAATTGCATTTAGGTGATAGATGCTTACTTGACTATCCTGACCGATGGCACCAATTACCTACATATTGACAGTGTGGTGGCTACTGCTCTATTTCAAGGCCGTGGACAGAGAAGCAGATTTTTGTCACTGGTATGCATTGATATTTATTTAATAAGGTTAGGAAAAATGTGAAATAATGTAAAGTATTTTGTTGAAAAATATAACATTGTAAAATATTTAGGCTGGCAATGTTAGTTTCATCCCGACATTGTCGATTGAAGAAGATCTAATTATATCATTATAATTTACGTCTATAATACAGTGAAATGAATCTATATGGTCTGACCATGTAGCAAACATGTTGGGCTACACTTTCATTTCACATTGTTTCAGTATTATTTGGTAATTTTAAAGTGATTTATGCATGTATGTTTTGATCCAAATGTGCATAAAACATGGAAACATTTAGTTTTACAGTGCAAAAAGTATGTGTTAGAACTAATGTTAATCAGGCATCATAGAAATTTGTCTGTGGTGATTTGAATGGGTTTTTTTTTACAGCGTACTGTAATTCATCAAATTATATAGTTTTCAATAAATTACTGAAGAAAAAAAAACATGTCAAAATTTTCGCCCAGTAAATTATGGTACGCATACCTTTAAATGAATTGCAGGACAATTTCCAAAAGTATGATGCCTGCATAGCTGCTGTAAATGAAGGAGGACATCATTGGGTTTTGATGGTATGTATGTTTTGTTATAAATCTCTCCTAGTTAAAAGTAGAAGCCTTTTAAGATGTCCTACTATGATGTTGCACTATGTGAGTGGTAGATTGTGTAGTTGGATGGAAAAAATGATTTTCATTAGCTAGAGAAGCAGAAAAAGAAGAACTGTAATAGAAAAAGTATGTATCTTCATTAAAGAGTATACAGTGTCTATTTATTAATAAATTATATTTTGATTTGCCCTTTCTAAAATTTAATGCCTGATTGTATATTACAAAATTAACTAGAATTGTTATTTGATGTATAGATAATAAAACCTCAGCAAAAGCAAAGTTGTTTATATCAACCCAATGGGAGAAATTGAAAATGTCTTTATACATTACCTTCAAGTTCTCGGTGGTTTGTAATAGAGTATATTTTAGTTGTTAATGTTTTTATTGGTTATTTAATCATGGTATTTTGATATAAGAAAAAACAAATGAATTAAAATTGAATTTCAAATGTGAAATTTATACTGTACATTTTGCGGACAATTTTAGTTAAACACTAGCATTTTCATGTCGTTTGATTGGAATGCATTTTACCAGTTGGCGGGAACATAATATTGAAGAACAAGTTAAATTTCCACTAAGTAGTCAATATATAAGCATTGTATAAACAATGTTTTTCTTTTTCTTTCAAGTTTGTTTTTGTGTTTAATTTTTGTGCATGATAATTTTTGAGTGAGGTTAATGGAGTGTGCGGGAGCGGGGATGGCCTTCTTGTTATTTCTCTGTGTTATTTGTGATTAATCAAGTCATCTAACTGTATAATGTTCACAGGGGTACGAACTGCATTTATGAGTTCCAGAAAATAGCTATCAATGAAGAGAGGGATTAAAAAATGAGAATTTAGGTCACAGATATTTTGGTTTCTTTTAATGATTTTCAAAAACGAAAATCGTAATATTAATCAAAACAGTTGCAGCTGTGGTTTGTCTTCATATTTTCCACCATGAAAAATTATTGGTTTTATTTTGAGCTATTACTGAAAACTCGTATAATGGGATCACATGACCACCAAGCACTTTATTTGAGTTTACAAAATCTAGGCTATTGATTATAAAAACAAAGATAATTTATGAAAGGATTCAGAACTGTTGATAAAAAATCAGATTTATGCAAGATGCCAATCAAGCTAAAATGACATGACGATAAGGGCTATTTAATACTCATGAAAGATATTGTATACGTATTGTACTTAAAGGCCAACAAACCCTTTCAACATGAAGTCAAAAATTAGTATTAACAGATAACAACAAGTCTGGTGCATAATTAAAAAAGTCATTTGCAATGCGAGTAGCTTTTTTATAACACAGATTATTTTTGTATACCCTTTTTTTACGACATTACAAATTGTGAGATAAGTTTTGAATTTAAAGTCCTATGATTCAATTATTGGACGAGAAAATCAATATGTTATCATTAAACTGCAGATGAATGATATCCACAATGATTACAAATCTTCAACATCATTTAGTGGGCGATTGAGTCGTTGATCTTTTGTTGCATTTTAGTACCATATATGCATGATACAATAAAATATTTAATGTCAATTTTCATTAATTAACATTGATGAAATGCTAACAACATGCCCTTGATCACACCACATAGGTCACTGCATCTCCTGTATCTGTGCTTGCTATTTCCAGAATTAACTAGTCTCATTCAACCCCTATGATATTGGGAAGACTTTTTGTTATTGTTCTATAGTCTTTGTTGTTATTTATATATTATAGTCATCCTGGCCTGAATCGGTTGTTTACACTCAACTGAGACTTAGGGAGACTTAGTGTTTTTCGTCTTAGTTGATACTGTTTCCCTATTATATAACTACTGATTGATTGATGAATGGTTAAATTACTGAATGCTTACATACATGCATAAAAATACAATAAACTCTGAATGGAATATCAATAATTGCAATCTAACTTAAATAGAATAGATCAAAAAGTTGGGAAGGGAGCTCGAGGATGGTGTTTTATATGCTATTCACTGTAGCATGTCAGTACTACTTCTAAACTTATTAAACAAGGGAGGGATTTCAATAACATTTGGTGGCAATAATCCTTCCACAGAGTTGATGTGCATTGTGTAAGAAACAGATATCTGAAACCTCAAACATGGTTTCCTCATGCCTTTTCCATTATTGTGTGCTGTCTGCTGTACGTTCCGTTCAAAAGACTCCTTCTAAATAACAGAAAAGTCGATGGTACTGATAAGGGCTACCAACTTTGTTCAAATGTTACATGGTTCAAATAGGAACTCTCTTTATCAATATTTTGACTGTTTTCATATCAAACTGCTTGAATATCATTACAAATACAAATTCTCACAAACTATAATTTGGCTGTTGACCGGCGAGGAACTTTAGCTGTCATAAACACCGGCATGCCAGACCCAAATATTCTTTTGACATGTCTTTCTCTGCACAAGCTATGATAAGTTTAAGATTTATAAGTTTTATAGGTAACAACATAGTTGTTAATAATGCGATACCATTCAACAGTCAAAACTCTTTCCCAGAGATGTTGGGACCATTTTACCTATAAAGTGTTTCCCTCGGTCTCTGGCCTCGGGAAACAGTTTATGAGGTTGATCCCAACACCTCTGAGAAAGAGTTTTGACTGTTGACTGATAAGGCTTGAACCAACTGTATAATGTTTAATTGACCTATTGTCTATAACTAAGAGCACTATAGATCTGATATTGGGCATGTAACATGCTGGGATGATTCGCTACCAAGTATATCCAATGCAAATTACCCTACCTTCATTTAAGGTCTCACAGATAAAATTGGATATAAGTCTTTAATGACTAATGCATACTTCATTGCTACTATTTGTTGTATTGTGCATTGTATTAATAATCATTTGACCGTTAAGGCCCATTGGGCCTTTTGTGAAGAGTTATGCCCCGTTGTTACAAAATAATAAAAGTGCTATTCCACCTACGGTAAATTAATGAAGGGATATCAATAGTACTTGTCTCAATAATACTTATACAGTATTAGATGTGCCTACTCTACATCTGAACAAGATACCTGCACCTGACTTTAAAAGGGATGTACCATTATTACAATATGGGTTATGGACCATAAAGTTGCATTGGATGCCCTAAAAATTTTCATTAAATTTTAATAGAAATTTTAACATGATAAGATATTATGCATTATCAATATTTTTGTTGAAATAAATGGCATCTTTGACCATGTATACTGAAGGCTCTTTTTATATACCAAGTGGTATTAATAGGAAAAAGTTATGAAGTTGTTTTTACTAAAATAATAACATGGAAAGTTAGAACTGGTAGTTGATTGATACTTTGTAATTAATGATTACCATAATAATCACATGAAATGCTGTCCATGACATCAACAAATTATGATAGATTCACAATGAGATTTAATGAATTTGATGATAATTAAGACTGATTTGCCTCTTCAGCAACTTCATAGACGCTGATATTCAGGAGTGGACACTCACGACTCTTCCCCACTCAAGACAATTTGACAGCGTGTCTTGTGGAATTTATGTCCTGAAGGTATCTAATAATACAGCTTGTAGTTAAAACAGTTAGTATTAAAGAAATGAATACAGTATTGTTTACTAGACATTCTCCCACTTCGTTTAGTTTAATCATCATGTTTTCATTAATTTGTTTTGTTTTCATATATGGGATAGTCAGAGACAATCCTGAGATGGAAAACAAATAGTTTAAATATGGTGACAGCCAGGTAATGAGCCAATTATGGGAAAAGAAGATATTTACTTTGAATTGTTAGATAAAGGTAACCATTGCTTTTGCTGATTCTTCTAGCCTCAAAAGGGGCATCCTTATATGGGAAATGAAGCTGTTACATTTTTCCACTTTAAAGGTGATAAAAACAGATTTTAAATATGCTATTTTTGTGTTGATATTTGTTTATTGTGGTGCACTTTATGATTTCCAACAAAAAATACAGGTTGTATTTGACGTAATTTCCATAAAATGTGCTTGAAACGAAGTCCACAACGACCCTTGTCTAGAACGATCGCATCGCTTATCGCCCCTGATATCACCAGGTGGCCGTAGATTCGTGACGTCATCTGAGACCAACAGCTGTGACAAGAGCCGGGAAACTCAATGGGGCAGTGTTGCGGTATTGGCGATTATAGATATTTAAAACAGTCGCGCTACGTGTAGTTGCTATATTGAATAGTGGAAATGAATCCGTTATATAATATATAATCTATAACATACAATGATATAATAAAAACGATAGCTTACTCATTCTTATCGTCATATTCTGGGCTATAAAATTGTTATGTTCAGTATGTTAAAGATGCTCCGCCGCTGACAAATGGTAAATTTTAACTATCAAAAACAGGAGCAGACGATTTAGTATTTTTCTTCAGTTACAAAAGTTACTTACTTTACACCATTACCACCATTGAACAGTTTGTGAGCTTCTAATTTTACTTCAAGTTAAAAACATGAAATATAATTAATTGCATCCCGAAAAAAATCCGTGTTACTATATCCTATATGGAATGAAGTACTGATTGCGCATGCACCAAAGGCGAAATAAATTATTCTATATTATTGTTTGTGTTAATTAGACATATATATACACGATTAAACACCAATTATTGTTCAAATGGTGAATATCATTTATGCTCTGTCGGCGGTGGGAGCATCTTTAAAAGCCATTTGACACCGTGTACGTGTGTGCAACTGACTCAGGTTCAAGGGGGTTGCGCTTGACTTTTGTCTGTAACTTAAAACTCAAAACATAGACTTTAAAGTTAAACCAACAAGAAGAAATATAACTTTACAAGAAAATGGACCCAAATTACAATGAGACTACATGCTACATGCACATACATGTACATATAATGCATATTTATAAAAAAAAAACCCGCCATCCCTCATACCCTATCCAAAACCCTATCATACCCGCGATAAACGTGCCCCTATCCCGCCTTATGTACGTACTGCACACCTCTATATTTCCTATTTGAAGCTTAATCTTTCAGAACACCGCACAGAAAGGGCTAGACTTATTTATTTTCTTAAAGTTCTATAATGAGTTTTACGGATGTGTACGAAATAGAATAACATGTACAGTAGTAACAATACACGCACGGCCGATAAAAAAAGACGGGACACAAAACACAGAAACTAGACACAATGACCTAATATGGATGACATGTTACTCGTGGACAAGATACACATGTAATAGTTCAACTAACACAGGACCATGAAACAACATTAATTTCTTATAAAACACAAATCATTTACAAGACCGCTTCATTATATTTTCTAACCGTGCGGAGTTTTGGAAATAAGAAACCTGTCGACCTTAGTAAATTTTAAAAGTATAACGCACAGACCACAGCACACTAGATAGCCTATTGACCATTATGAGACGATCTAGGGGTCTAAATAAAAAAAAAAAAAAAAACGGTAAAATTCGCATTCTACATATATATACGCAAGTGTACTATGTATAACAGGAAATTAATGAGTACTAAAATTGGCCAAATTTGCGAGCATTGTGGTGTTTTGGGGGTTCGGGGGAGACCCTGATAAAGATATTACAATTTAGAATGACTGAGATATGAGTTTCACGATGTATTTTGATGATTTTGCGAGGGCTTAAGGCGAGATATTTTGTTTTTTGGGGGTCCTAAGGTCTCCCCCGAGAAGGAAAAATATTACTAAATGTATTTATGATTGCTGAGATGAGTTATACGATGTATTTTGATGACTTTAGAGCGTTCTTAACATGGTAATTTTTCGAATTTAAATTCCTGCAATTAAATAATGATAACTGTGAATGTCGTCATATCATTATGCAACCCTGCTCGATCTGAACTAGTCCGCTAAACCTGCCTATATTATTAGGCTTTTTTTCCCCCTATATATTAGGCAAAAAAAAAATTTAAAAAAGCCTAATGATATGAGCAGGTTTAGCGGACTAGATCTGAACATACATGTTTCACACCACCGGCACATTGTTGTGTAACCCAAAATGAATATGAAAATCCCTAAAATGAAGTATGAAAAATGTGCAGAAGGACCTCTTTTATTTTTAATGCGCATTTTGAGAACATTTCAGTCGAGGAAAATGGGGGGCAAAAGGACACAACTTATAAATTATTGATTTTTTTCTTTTAATCTGCATGTATTTTTCATGTCTCCGTATGTTTGTAACAGATGATTTTCTATTAAAACGTAGGTCTAAAGAGGTGGGCCCCAATAATTGTCCATTTTCGCTACGATCTTATTTCGCTCATAAAATTACCAGTAGATTCTATGTATATCAAAACTCCTCGGTTAATTTTATGTGTAAACTATAAATTACATACATGCACAGTCGTATTACTCCAGGGTGGACTGAATAGGAAAGAACTACTTATTCATTCGTGGTTTAACCCCTGGCACACCATAAGCCACATGACATATGTACCCGCGACATTAATGACATCATTATTTACATGTAGTGACGTCATTTCATAGGTTATGACGTCAATAATGTGTCATTATGTAGGGGATAAATCACGCTACCCCAATAAGTCGAAATATAACATATTTTTCTCCGTGTGTATTTCCGTAAGTACTAAGACATGTGGCTAAAATGCACATGCATGTTGACAGTTCCGCGATCGGCACACCGGCTTCCGGTAGTTGATTGTCTCAGATGACGTCACAACTCATCGGAACTCAAGGGAGGTAAGTCATAGAAAAAAATATGTCGTCGAAAAGATGTGAAGATTGCTTTCATTAATTTTACTATTTAGAGACAAAATATAAGTACAATAAATATATCAGACTGGTATATGTTTAGATAGGCATTACAAATGTTTCTAGCGTATTATCTCATTTTCCATGTCCGTTCTGTTTTTATCACCTTTAAATCATTATCTTAAAAGACAACAATTTTATTTATTTCAAGATGAAATGAAATACAGGTTCAATATGGCATGAATTATTTTTAATATACTTTTTTATATACTTATATAATTATATAAGAATGTGTTTATACTTGAATTGTACAGTTTGCTGAAAACTTCATAAACAACTTAGGACTACTACTGACATGGTCAGCAGGCGATGTACTTCAGGAAAGAAAGAGAATTGCCTTGAAAATAATGAGTTGTGGATATGGTTAGTTATTTAATGTTAAAAAGTGTTAAATATAAAGATACACAACAGGGAAAGAAACATTATAATCATGTTTTTATTTCTAACAAAACAGCCTAGTAAAATTTTATTATTGGTTTTTCATTTTTTCCTACTGTAACATTGATGACAAATACTGTGATGACAACTGTGGTGATGAAATGGTTACAGACATTTAATCTTGAAGACCGATACATCAGTATATATGTTGACATAAAATTCTTCAAATCTCAATGACCATTAAAACTTCTTTAAAAATTAGACAATAACACTGTGAAATAATAATTTATGATAATATGTAGTACTATTACATATCTTGTAGATTCATGTGTCCAGATGATGTCTGCACCAGGTTCAGTGTCTCAGACACCACAAGTCTTGACCTCTGGAACCCAGTCTATCAACACACCATCTGGTAAGGACATATGTTTTATTTGTGAACTGTACTAAATTAATCATTCATGAAATTTTATCTTGTATTGTATGGTTGTTAACTTTAACATCGTTCTTGTGCAACTTAATTGGTATTAAATCGACCGCAATATAAGTACATTGGATTCAGAAACAAGATTTTACATATTTAAACCACAGTGAAAGTTGATGACCATAAACATGTTTTTTCTTTATCAGATGAGTGAACAATACTACAGTAATAATGAAATGCATTGATAACTATATATATGTTACAGATCCTCCTGTCCAAATAACAAATGTAACAAAGCCAGAGCTGAGAATTCGTCTCAGAAAGTTAAAAGTAAGAATGATGGTATACATGATCGTGTAATGTTCAGCACAAGCAACACATTTGGGTTGCAATTTTAAATCCCATCCATGTGGTGTAATTCCCAGGTACTGAGCAATGGTATTTAATGTCTATTTATAGATAATGCTTGACATTTATTATTTTCATTTCTGTGTGTGTATTCAATATTAGTAAGAACTGCATTCATGTACAAATTTGATTACTGCTTCACAGGAGACGAGTAAAGATACAGTTGCATCTTGGGAAGTGGCAGCTGATGAACATCATCAAACAACACCACAACAATCTGGACTGATTCAAGGGTCACAGCCATCAGATGTCTCTTCTAATCAAATAAGGAGACCAACGAGGAGAATTCGTCTAAGGAAGTTAAAAGTAAGAATGGTGGTATAAATGATTGTTTAATGCTCCAAATAACAATTGATGGAAAGAAGCTAGGGTGGAGAATTCGTCATAGGAATAGGCAACATAGATATAGATATATATGAAAACTGTCTAAATCTTGGTCCCTGTATTATACAACCAAACAATTTGGCTCCTGCTGATCATACTCTAATATTGCTTGAAGAAGGGTCCGCAATCTCGCCAATGTCAATGGAAGCTTAGAAGATGTGGAAAATATCATCTTACCATTTTATAAAATATGGATATTTCCTGTGTGTTGTAGGAAAAACGGAAATATTTTGTGTATCCCAAAATCAAAGGGAACAATAGAACTTTTTGTATTTGTATGGAAAAGAATGATGGCAGGTAAGAATATCTCTTTTGTAAAGTTATTAGTTGCTTCTGTTTAATAGCTTAGCAGTTGAGGATAATACAGCTTAATATTTCATAGTGTCATAACAATAAAATTGTGTGGGATTATAGTTGACAGAATATTATTCATTAGTTTTTTTAACTATATTAATGAATAAAAACCTATTTCTGAAAATGGTGTATATTAATGTGTAATAATTGTCGATATTGATTGCAGAACTGATGTTATCGAAATATCCTTTATGAATCTAGTATTATACACACTTATGTAACAATGTTTCCACTTCAAAATATAAAAGATATCAAAATTGACACAATTTACTGTATTAGGCCCTATAATATATATAGCTGTTTCTAAAATCTTTCTCATGTGTATTAATCAAATAACACTTCATTCCAATATTTTACAAATACAATAATAATACGATTTAAATTCCTTATTTCAGAAAGTACTGGCAATGTAATAGGTGTGAAGAATGGTACCACCCAGAGTGCCTGGGCTTGTCAGATGAACCGTCAGTTTTTATCTGCCATGAATGCCAGGTATTTAGTCTGATTTTATTACTCTAGAGTAACAACTACATATTCTCAAAAATCACTGCAATTTTGATAACATCATATTAAGGTCTAACTTGTTAAGGTATTGTGAATTGAAATGGCAATAAACATGTATTTATTAAAACATATAAACAAAAATACAGGATTTAGGGACTTAAGTGTTGACCTGTTGTAATTGACCCAGCTTTGTTTTATTCACTTTTTGATAATTTATATGGTATCAATTAAGAAAAGTTAATGCCATGAATGCCTTGTATATAATTTGCAGTTCCATTTGTTATCTTGTGTTATGATGTGTGATTTACCAAGATCCCTATCTTAAGAAAACAAAACTAATTAAGTCATTTTATTACAGCCTAAGAAAACGCCAACATCCAATGAAGAGGAAAATCCCAAACAACTAAGGCGTGAGTTTTTCTTTTTTGAATATCCAATGCAAAATGTAAAAACATATGAAAATCAAAAACTATATTCTTAATAAAAGAAATAAAGGGGCACTTTCCATAGCTATGTGTATTACAAACATTTTTTTTTTTTTTACATATTGAAATCTCATTGGAAATGGTCTACATGAATTATCAATTAATCAATATCTAATTTTGATAATGGAACTGTTACTATTCAAATCAAGTTATTTGACTTTTTGTAAATGAGACATTAACAGACATTGTCAATTTTTATAAAGTTTAAAATAATATTTAATGATATCAAACACACTAAATCATATATTTCTTTTTGTTACAATTACTACTTACATGTACAATGAAAAAAAGTAGGTTAGTGAAATGTTTTTTATTGTACACAACATAATTCTTCAAATTTGATTGCATATAATTACATGTATATCTATGTTGCTCCATTTCATATGTTACACCTTTTTTTCCCATGAATAATAGAAATTATTCATTGTTTTCGACAGCCAATGATGATTTCACAGACAATCCGTCACAACAGGTAAGACCACTTCATACAATGATTAACATTCATGTATATGTATAGGATATGGTAATATTGAAACCTCTACTGCAGATGTGAGAACACATTCAAACATAATACCAATTCTTTGTTGTAAGTTATTGTAGATATATAACATCACAAACTCATTGACATATGGCAAAGAAAAATAACTACGACACATTAGTTTGGTTGGAATATTCATCAGTTACTGTCATTTTTAACACCCATGCATCAAATTAAGTGTTGATTTTCACATTGTTTTCTTTGAATAGATAAAACTCATTAATTGGATAACATGCTTTTGCGAACCGAAGATTCATTAATTGAGAAAAGTCCCATATAAAATTTACGGATGGCCAGCTGTCACTCAAACCACATGTGACTTTAGATTTGTATTGTGTGTGCTACAATGTCTGCTCCGACAATGAATAGAAACATGTGCGTTTGCGAGCATGAGGCGTGGTTATATTACACCTGGCGATCAGTCAATTGAACTACTTGTACTATACTGATGACATTATTTTTGTACCGGACCGGCTACACCCATTGAACAATGGTAATAAGTGATTAAATAGCGAATGATAGAATAACTGACTGTATTTGTCCTGACATCTTGTTTACGACCCTGTGTTGAGCGTTGGTGCCTGTGAGGAAAGTTCTTCCATAAGCGGTAGAGATATTGTCAAAGGGAGTGGTCTAGGACTGATTTGCCTGTTGTCTGAAAAAAGTGAACCGGTTGGTGTGTATTGTCCTGTACCTATGGCCATATGCTTACATAAGAATATATATTATTACTAAAAGATCTACAACTGATTTCTGTATTACAATGCATTTACTATTTTCAAAGGCTGATGAAGAATGGGACAGGAAAATGTCTATTCCCATCATTAATTTGGAGACAACACCTCCTTTCACGATAGAGCAGGTAACACGTTTGTTGTTTTATCTTGTTATTTATCTTGAATAGTATTTCACCAGATATTTCATATATGTGACATGAATCATAATGTGTGTTCAAATCATCATAAGAAAGAAAATAAGAAACCATGAAAAAGCCATTGATCTAAATGAAGATACAGTAATATATGGAACTTCTTTGAATATTCCTGGCCGTCGTTGGGAGTAATTGCATGGTGTCCATTACCACTAATGTAAAACTATTTTTGCTGTTGTATTACTTTTAGTTATCAAATATAGAAAAATACACACTCTGAAAATATAACAATAAAATGGTCCTAGACAATTTAATAAATAATCTCGATTATTAAACCATTTCATAAACACTTGCGTAATGAATTAACACACTAAAATATCACAATTACATCAGACAAATAATGTTCATTGCAGGTGAAATGTTTTTATTCACCGCAGGTGAAATGTTTTTATTCCCCATATGAATTACGAGTATAATACCTTTTCCATTGACAGGATGCTGATATAAATGAGGAGGAGGAAGACCAAGGTGTACAATTGAAACGTATTCTAATGAAGACATTGAAAATGCTGTAAGTAACAATTGCATGACTAAATAATTTAATACAGACAAATGTCACATATTGCATAGTATAAGCATACATAGGTGCATTATAAATGCAAATGAATTTCAGGCAATTTCTTGAAATTGACAAAATGGCATGTTTTCACTTTTGACAGAATGTGGGCAATCTCCCCCTGACTTCATGCAGTAGATACATGTATTTAGAAAAATTGAACCAAGCTATTAAAAGACATAAATGTATAAATATATCAAACAATGTTGTTAGCATGGACAATATCTGTATGTTTGTATCTTCTTAATTTCAGCTTCATAACATATATGACTCCCTGGCTAAAATCCCATCGGGCATGGAGAAGAGGTATAAATTATTGTTTGTTGGTCCCCTTTTATAATTGCTACACCTAAACCACAAATTTAATGCACATATAAAATATACTTATTCATGTAAGTGTATTCTTCTGAAGGAGACACAAATGGACATGCACAGTTAAGTATATTACATCTTCAATGTATAAATGTAAATACAAGATCATTGATCATTAACTAAACTGAATTATAAACAGATACAATTGTATGATAAAAACATTTCCATTCCAATGTGGAAAAAACCATTCCATCTTCAGTCATCTTCAATCTAGTAAAGCATTATTCACAACCGTTATACTTAATAATTGTATCTTCAATTTTGTGTCATATAAATACATTATTTCCTAGTGTCTTTCATGCTGGATTTTTGCGGGGCCCAGGAAGACCAACAAGAGGATATGGTATACAGAAGTTTTCTGCAGAGGTATAATCAGTCAAACATTTACATGATTACTCTATTTAGTTGGATACAAACTTTATAATGTCATGATTTCTCAGTCATTAACAATATATGATGTAATACTTTCTTTGGCCATTTTTGAAATATCATGATATTTGCAAACATTTGTGATGCCACCAATTCATAACCAATAACCATATTGCTCATAAATGTTAGTAATAATTCTAATCTAAATGACTGGCTCAAGACAAAAGGTTAGATTTTGTTTTTCATTTCTTGGGTTTTATATAAAAATTCTACATATCACATAACTTGTTCTATTTTCTATGGAATATAGACAAGAGTAATATGTATGGTTCATACCATTTTTGTCCTCAAACATGTAAAATATTGAATTTGAGCTCAAGAAAGGGCCAAAACCACACATCGTCCTTTGCTGATCAAAATCTGTTCCTGGACCATTATTAATCAACACTCAAATGTAATGTTTCTGTCTATCATGACTGCAGAGTAATGTCTTATATTGATTGTGTTGCAATTACTACCAACGAAAACACAATTCTACATTTTTGTTTCGTTTAAAAAAATACAGATAATGTACAATAATTATTAAAATGTCTTCAAAACAAAAGGAAATGCAGACATATAAAACTTCTTATACGCATACACTTGCTCCATGTAATTCAAGCGTTGAAAACCTTTCTCATGTATTTATGCTATATCACAAAACACAAAAGATAATCACTGAAAGAGAAGAACAAACAAAATATAAATACCTGTCATTTTGTTTTTAACACCAAATTTATTGAAATACACATGAGCTAAACATTTCCAAGGTTTTGAAATCAATACCACATAACCATTGCAGGCATACATGGCCTTGGAGATCTGGATTAGACAGACATTCCTCAAAGAAATCAAAAAGAGGTAAATATTCCAAAATTATGATGAATTATAAATTTAAGTCCCTTAATGTGTGTTCATGTTCATTTGTGTATATGTTCACAAGAACATTGCATTTTATTTCATTTCTAAATACATGAATGTACCTCATTGTGATGAAGTAATTCCAGAAAATCAACTCAATGAAATTCATTTTAAATTTATTACATGTTCTTATTGATAACCTGCGTTCTGGTAAAACATATTGAACAGTTCCCTTAATTGCATTGCTTTTAATTTTTTGCAGCATGTTCAGTAAATGGTACACCATACGCGGTGCTGAAGACAGTCTCCTTAATCTTTTGAAGGATTCACCTGGGTATGTGTTGCCAATAGTTAATACTTGAATGTCTGTCTTGCACATACAGTCAAACCTCTATACTTAGTACAAGATTTTGCAATGTACTGAAGTTCAATGGGACCAGCAGAAAAACTTTGAAACATCAAGGTTTTGAATTATTCATGGTGGATATTAGACTCATCTTTATGACATGATTGGTCAAAAACAATGGCACGGGTATCGGCCTGGTCAGTATTAACCTCATAATCTATCATTGGTTCTCTTATCAATGTCTCTCAGCATTATATCCATATTTTGTCCATTAACAATAATCAATGCTTACTTGTGTTAACATTTCAGAAATGCTGAGCTCTACATACGACAGGTACTTTTCAAGGAGACTATAACCCGCATTGTAATGGGGTTGTCCTCCGTTCCAAGGAAAGAGGCAGTTTCTTTATGTAAATCAACTGAGTCAGAATCATGGAGGAAAGCCTCAAAACGTGCACTTAAAAAGTTGGAGTCTAATAGATCTATGTTGATTTAAGTAACTGCATTTACAGAGCATTATGTTTTCTGCCTTTCATACCAACTACATTTGAATTCATAAATAAAAACAAAAACGGTTATAGAGACATTTATGCACTTTTTGTAAGCAACGGGAGGAAACAAGATGGCCGACTGGCCACCATTTTAGATTTTGATTTTTAGATTTTGATAGTTAAAGTTTGAAAAGCAGAGAAAAGATTCTCTGTCATATTTCATAGATCATTCTTGGTGGGCGATAAGATCCCTCTGGGATCTCTAAAGTGTATTCATGAATAAACATAGAGGTTTCTCTGTTAGAATAGTTAAAAATGGGACATACAAGGTCCTTTTGTTCATTGCATAATGCAATCTTGATTAATATCATTAAATATTAATTAAGTAAATTTCTGTTGGTATAAGGTACTGCAGGGCATGGACAGATTTACTTCAAAATGTAATCAATTAATTGAATGAAAATACTGAAGTTACTATACTTTTAGTCAAAGCATCATATTTTTGTTTACATGCATGCAACAATCATGGAAATTGTTCATAAGAAATATTCTTTTACAAATATGTATATACATGTAACATATTTTGTATGTTTTTGGAACGTCTCAAGAGTTGTATTTCCTTTATTTGTGCATATGTAACCAAATGACAGCCGATTTTCGTAATGAGTCAAATGTGTAACACCACTTACGAATATCTGTCATTATTATATCATTGTGTTTTTTACTCGCTCCTGATTGGGTGAGACTATACTTTCCCACCCTGATACAATACAATATGAGTAAAGCTGAGGTAAATTGTCTTTTGAGGACAAAAATGTAAAAATAAAAGTTTAATCATTTTCAAATATATATAAATTCAAGGAACATGATTTTTGAGTTGCAATCAAACAGGTAAAGTGAAGTTTATACCTTAACTTATTCATGAAAAAATATTAAGTATTTCAAGGTATTTTATCATGTACTGATAAATTTGAATTTTGAAAACTTAAACTTAAAGCAAAAACATTAACATTGATTTTGTAGCTAGAGTAACTTGAATTCAATTGGAGATGAGTTCAAAGGCAATTAAGCATGCTTTTTTTTAATTCAAGATTTTCCGACGTGACAAAATGCATTTCTAATATGGAACATTATGTTTCCATTACAGGAAATTCTATTAATATTATCAGAAATAGTTGATTATTTCTTATATTGAAGATTAAAATTTTGATATTAAAAATTTTGATTTTGATATCCGATTTAGAATTTCTAATATCATGGGAAAAATAACATACTTTCCAATATCAGAATTACAATTTCCAATGTCAAAATTTATAACTTAATCCTGATATAGATAACAGAATTTGAGAAATCAGAATAAGAATTTCCAATAACTGAATAGGAAATTCAGATAATGGAAATTAATTTCCAATTTCAGAAATTTAATTCTTATACAGGAAATTCTTTTTCTAATACCCAACTAAATAGAATAAAAAGTAACTTGGCTTGCAATCATAAGAGTTTCACTAGTTTACTGCACTGATGATGATTTATTTTCTAACGGAAATAAATAAATATCTAGATACCATGATGTGATATCAAATACTTTTAAATAGAAGATATAAATGATATACAAAATTTTATGAACAATGTTTTACTATACTGCTGCATAATTTATGAGATAATTTGAATTTCTTCTATATTGTTCAAGTGTGCTATTTCCAAGGATACATGTCTGATGTAAAATTCATCTAAAACTTGCATCATAATTAAAAAAATAGACACACATATATGATGGCTTTACGTTTTCTGTATCTGGAAAATAATGACAACCTTGTATTAAATCATATCTATGGAATGATCTATCAAGACTGATAAACTATTAAGACGTCAGTCAATAGAGCAATGCTTTCGCTGATATCACATTTTTCTGGTTGCAATGAAGATTGTTTTACTATCCTATCAGTCAATGAAACGAACAACGTGATACATTATATGTGGTGCCTGTGGTGCTCCATCATTGGCATATGTGACGTCATTAAGGGTAACCCCCCCACCCCCCTGCATGAGGTGAACTGTGCCTCAGTGCTTGGGATTTGAAAAACATAAGTTTTTCTTGCAAAATTCAGACTTTTCTTGGTTAAATTGAAGACTGATTTACTCTGCCGGATATCTCTGACAAGAACAACGTGATATGTGGTGCCTGTGGTGCCCTATCATTGTCATATGTGACGTCATTAAGGGTACCCCCCGCATGAGGTGAACTGTGCCTCAGTGCTTGGGATTTGAAAAACATAAGTTTTTCTTGCAAAATTCAGACTTTTCTTGGTTAAATTGAAGACTGATTTACTCTGCCGGATATCTCTGACAATAACAACGTGATATGTGGTGCCTGTGGTGCCCCATCATTGTCATATGTGACGTCATTAAGGGTAACCCCCGCATGAGGTGAACTGTGCCTCAGTGCTTGGGATTTGAAAAACATAAGTTTTTCTTGCAAAATTCAGACTTTTCTTGGTTAAATTGAAGACTGATTTACTCTGCCGGATATCTCTGACAATAACAACGTGATATGTGGTGCCTGTGGTGCCCAATCATTGTCATATGTGACGTCATTAAGGGTAACCCCCGCATGAGTTGAACTGTGCCTCAGTGCTTGGGATTTGAAAAACATAAGTTTTTCTTGCAAAATTCAGACTTTTCTTGGTTATATTGAAAACTGATTTTACTCTGCCGGATATCTCTGACAATAACAACGTGATATGTGGTGCCTGTGGTGCCCCATCATTGTCATATGTGACGTCATTAAGGGTAACCCCCGCATGAGGTGAACTGTGCCTCAGTGCTTGGGATTTGAAAAACATAAGTTTTCTTGCAAAATTCAGACTTTTCTTGGTTAAATTGGAGACTGATTTACTCTGCCGGATATCTCTGACAATAACAACGTAATATGTGGTGCCTGTGGTGCCCCATCATTGGCATATATGACTTCATTAAGGGTAACCCCCGCATGAGGTGAACTGTGCCTCAGTGCTTGGGATTTGAAAAACATAAGTTTTTCTTGCAAAATTCAGACTTTTCTTGGTTAAATTGAAAACTGATTTACTCTGCCGGATATCTCTGACAATAACAACGTGATATGTGGTGCCTGTGGTGCCCCATCATTGTCATATGTGACGTCATTAAGGGTAACCCCCCGCATGAGGTGAACTGTGCCTCAGTGCTTGGGATTTGAAAAACATAAGTTTTTCTTGCAAAATTCAGACTTTTCTTGGTTAAATTGGAGACTGATTTACTCTGCCGGATATCTCTGACAATAACAACGTGATATGTGGTGCCTGTGGTGCCCCATCATTGGCATATGTGACGTCATTAAGGGTAACCCCCCACCCCACTGCATGAGGTGAACTGTGCCTCAGTGCTTGGGATTTGAAAAACATAAGTTTTTCTTGCAAAATTCAGACTTTTCTTGGTTAAATTGGAGACTGATTTACTCTGCCGGATATCTCTGACAATAACAACGTGATATGTGGTGCCTGTGGTGCCCCATCATTGTCATATGTGACGTCATTAAGGGTACCCCCCGCATGAGGTGAACTGTGCCTCAGTGCTTGGGATTTGAAAAAACATAAGTTTTCTTGCAAAATTCAGACTTTTCTTGGTTTAATTGAAGACTGATTTACTCTGCCGGATATCTCTGACAATAACAACGTGATATGTGGTGCCTGTGGTGCCCCATCATTGGCATATATGACTTCATTAAGGGTAACCCCCCGCATGAGGTGAACTGTGCCTCAGTGCTTGGGATTTGAAAAACATAAGTTTTTCTTGCAAAATTCAGACTTTTCTTGGTTAAATTGGAGACTGATTTACTCTGCCGGATATCTCTGACAATAACAACGTGATATGTGGTGCCTGTGGTGCCCCATCATTGGCATATGTGACGTCATTAAGGGTACCCCCGCATGAGGTGAAACTGTGCCTCAGTGCTTGGGATTTGAAAAACATAAGTTTTTTTTGCAAAATTCAGACTTTTCTTGGTTAAATTGGAGACTGATTTACTCTGCCGGATATCTCTGACAATAACAACGTGATATGTGGTGCCTGTGGTGCCCCATCATTGGCATATATGACTTCATTAAGGGTACCCCCCCGCCTGAGGTGAACTGTGCCTCAGTGCTTGGGATTTGAAAAACATAAGTTTTCTTGCAAAATTCAGACTTTTCTTGGTTAAATTGAAGACTGATTTACTCTGCCTGATATCTCTGACAATAACAACGTGATATGTGGTGCCTGTGGTGCCCCATCATTGTCATAAGTGACGTCATTAAGGGTAACCCCCGCATGAGGTGAACTGTGCCTCAGTGCTTGGGATTTGAAAAACATAAGTTTTTCTTGCAAAATTCAGACTTTTCTTGGTTAAATTGGAGACTGATTTACTCTGCCGGATATCTCTGACAATAACAACGTGATATGTGGTGCCTGTGGTGCCCCATCATTGTCATATGTGACGTCATTAAGGGTAACCCCCCGCATGAGGTGAACTGTGCCTCAGTGCTTGGGATTTGAAAAACATAAGTTTTTCTTGCAAAATTCAGACTTTTCTTGGTTAAATTGAAGACTGATTTACTCTGCCGGATATCTCTGACAATAACAACGTGATATGTGGTGCCTGTGGTGCCCCATCATTGTCATATGTGACGTCATTAAGGGTAACCCCCCGCATGAGGTGAACTGTGCCTCAGTGCTTGGGATTTGAAAAACATAAGTTTTTCTTGCAAAATTCAGACTTTTCTTGGTTAAATTGGAGACTGATTTACTCTGCCGGATATCTCTGACAATAACAACGTGATATGTGGTGCCTGTGGTGCCCCATCATTGTCATATATGACGTCATTAAGGGTACCCCCCGCCTGAGGTGAACTGTGCCTCAGTGCTTGGGATTTGAAAAACATAAGTTTTTCTTGCAAAATTCAGACTTTTCTTGGTTAAATTGGAGACTGATTTACTCTGCCGGATATCTCTGACAATAACAACGTGATATGTGGTGCCTGTGGTGCCCCATCATTGGCATATGTGACGTCATCAAGGGTACCCCCCGCATGAGGTGAACTGTGCCTCAGTGCTTGGGATTTGAAAAACATAAGTTTTTCTTGCAAAATTCAGACTTTTCTTGGTTAAATTGGAGACTGATTTACTCTGCCGGATATCTCTGACAAGAACAACGTGATATGTGGTGCCTGTGGTGCCCCATCATTGGCATATATGACGTCATTAAGGGTACCCCCCCTGCTGAGGTGAACTGTGCCTCAGTGCTTGGGATTTGAAAAACATAAGTTTTCTTGCAAAATTCAGACTTTTCTTGGTTAAATTGGAGACTGATTTACTCTGCCGGATATCTCTGACAATAACAACGTGATATGTGGTGCCTGTGGTGCCCCATCATTGTCATATGTGACGTCATTAAGGGTACCCCCCGCCTGAGGTGAACTGTGCCTCAGTGCTTGGGATTTGAAAAACATAAGTTTTTCTTGCAAAATTCAGACTTTTCTTGGTTAAATTGGAGACTGATTTACTCTGCCGGATATCTCTGACAATAACAACGTGATATGTGGTGCCTGTGGTGCCCCATCATTGTCATATGTGACGTCATTAAGGGTACCCCCCGCATGAGGTGAACTGTGCCTCAGTGCTTGGGATTTGAAAAACATAAGTTTTTCTTGCAAAATTCAGACTTTTCTTGGTTAAATTGAAGACTGATTTACTCTGCCGGATATCTCTGACAATAACAACGTGATATGTGGTGCCTGTGGTGCCCAATCATTGGCATATGTGACGTCATTAAGGGTAACCCCCCGCATGAGGTGAACTGTGCCTCAGTGCTTGGGATTTGAAAAACATAAGTTTTTCTTGCAAAATTCAGACTTTTCTTGGTTAAATTGGAGACTGATTTACTCTGCCGGATATCTCTGACAATAACAACGTGATATGTGGTGCCTGTGGTGCCCCATCATTGTCATATATGACGTCATTAAGGGTACCCCCGCATGAGGTGAACTGTGCCTCAGTGCTTGGGATTTGAAAAACATAAGTTTTTCTTGCAAAATTCAGACTTTTCTTGGTTAAATTGGAGACTGATTTACTCTGCCGGATATCTCTGACAATAACAACGTGATATGTGGTGCCTGTGGTGCCCCATCATTGGCATATATGACTTCATTAAGGGTAACCCCCCGCATGAGGTGAACTGTGCCTCAGTGCTTGGGATTTGAAAAACATAAGTTTTTCTTGCAAAATTCAGACTTTTCTTGGTTAAATTGAAGACTGATTTACTCTGCCGGATATCTCTGACAATAACAACGTGATATGTGGTGCCTGTGGTGCCCCATCATTGTCATATGTGACGTCATTAAGGGTACCCCCCGCATGAGGTGAACTGTGCCTCAGTGCTTGGGATTTGAAAAACATAAGTTTTTCTTGCAAAATTCAGACTTTTCTTGGTTAAATTGGAGACTGATTTACTCTGCCGGATATCTCTGACAATAACAACGTGATATGTGGTGCCTGTGGTGCCCCATCATTGTCATATGTGACGTCATCGAAGGGTACCCCCCGCATGAGGTGAACTGTGCCTCAGTGCTTGGGATTTGAAAAACATAAGTTTTTCTTGCAAAATTCAGACTTTTCTTGGTTAAATTGGAGACTGATTTACTCTGCCGGATATCTCTGACAATAACAACGTGATATGTGGTGCCTGTGGTGCCCCATCATTGGCATATGTGACGTCATTAAGGGTACCCCCGCATGAGGTGAACTGTGCCTCAGTGCTTGGGATTTGAAAAACATAAGTTTTCTTGCAAAATTCAGACTTTTCTTGGTTAAATTGGAGACTGATTTACTCTGCCGGATATCTCTGACAAGAACAACGTGATATGTGGTGCCTGTGGTGCCCCATCATTGGCATATATGACTTCATTAAGGGTACCCCCCGCATGAGGTGAACTGTGCCTCAGTGCTTGGGATTTGAAAAACATAAGTTTTCTTGCAAAATTCAGACTTTTCTTGGTTAAATTGAAGACTGATTTACTCTGCCGGATATCTCTGACAATAACAACGTGATATGTGGTGCCTGTGGTGCCCCATCATTGTCATATGTGACGTCATTAAGGGTAACCCCCGCATGAGGTGAACTGTGCCTCAGTGCTTGGGATTTGAAAAACATAAGTTTTTCTTGCAAAATTCAGACTTTTCTTGGTTAAATTGGAGACTGATTTACTCTGCCGGATATCTCTGACAATAACAACGTGATATGTGGTGCCTGTGGTGCCCCATCATTGTCATATGTGACGTCATTAAGGGTACCCCCCCGCATGAGGTGAACTGTGCCTCAGTGCTTGGGATTTGAAAAACATAAGTTTTTCTTGCAAAATTCAGACTTTTCTTGGTTAAATTGGAGACTGATTTACTCTGCCGGATATCTCTGACAATAACAACGTGATATGTGGTGCCTGTGGTGCCCCATCATTGTCATATGTGACGTCATCGAGGGTACCCCCTCCGCATGAGGTGAACTGTGCGTCAGTGCTTGGGATATGAAAAACATAAGTTTTCTTGCAAAATTCAGACTTTTCTTGGTTAAATTGAGACTGATTTACTCTGCCGGATATCTCTGACAAGAACAACGTGATATGTGGTGCCTGTGGTGCCCCATCATTGGCATATATGACTTCATTAAGGGTACCCCCCCGCCTGAGGTGAACTGTGCCTCAGTGCTTGGGATTTGAAAAACATAAGTTTTCTTGCAAAATTCAGACTTTTCTTGGTTAAATTGGAGACTGATTTACTCTGCCGGATATCTCTGACAATAACAACGTGATATGTGGTGCCTGTGGTGCCCCATCATTGTCATATGTGACGTCATTAAGGGTAACCCCCGCCTGAGGTGAACTGTGCCTCAGTGCTTGGGATTTGAAAAACATAAGTTTTTCTTGCAAAATTCAGACTTTTCTTGGTTAAATTGGAGACTGATTTACTCTGCCGGATATCTCTGACAATAACAACGTGATATGTGGTGCCTGTGGTGCCCCATCATTGTCATATGTGACGTCATTAAGGGTAACCCCCGCATGAGGTGAACTGTGCCTCAGTGCTTGGGATTTGAAAAACATAAGTTTTTCTTGCAAAATTCAGACTTTTCTTGGTTAAATTGAAGACTGATTTACTCTGCCGGATATCTCTGACAATAACAACGTGATATGTGGTGCCTGTGGTGCCCAATCATTGTCATATGTGACGTCATTAAGGGTACCCCCCGCATGAGGTGAACTGTGCCTCAGTGCTTGGGATTTGAAAAACATAAGTTTTTCTTGCAAAATTCAGACTTTTCTTGGTTAAATTGGAGACTGATTTACTCTGCCGGATATCTCTGACAATAACAACGTGATATGTGGTGCCTGTGGTGCCCCATCATTGGCATATGTGACTCATTAAGGGTACCCCCCGCATGAGGTGAACTGTGCCTCAGTGCTTGGGATTTGAAAAACATAAGTTTTTCTTGCAAAATTCAGACTTTTCTTGGTTAAAATTGGAGACTGATTTACTCTGCCGGATATCTCTGACAATAACAACGTGATATGTGGTGCCTGTGGTGCCCCATCATTGTCATATATGACTCATTAAGGGTAACCCCCGCATGAGGTGAACTGTGCCTCAGTGCTTGGGATTTGAAAAACATAAGTTTTTCTTGCAAAATTCAGACTTTTCTTGGTTAAATTGGAGACTGATTTACTCTGCCGGATATCTCTGACAATAACAACGTGATATGTGGTGCCTGTGGTGCCCCATCATTGTCATATGTGACGTCATTAAGGGTACCCCCCGCATGAGGTGAACTGTGCCTCAGTGCTTGGGATTTGAAAAACATAAGTTTTTCTTGCAAAATTCAGACTTTTCTTGGTTAAATTGGAGACTGATTTACTCTGCCGGATATCTCTGACAATAACAACGTGATATGTGGTGCCTGTGGTGCCCCATCATTGTCATATGTGACGTCATCGAGGGTACCCCCCGCATGAGGTGAACTGTGCCTCAGTGCTTGGGATTTGAAAAACATAAGTTTTTCTTGCAAAATTCAGACTTTTCTTGGTTAAATTGAGACTGATTTACTCTGCCGGATATCTCTGACAATAACAACGTGATATGTGGTGCCTGTGGTGCCCCATCATTGGCATATTGACGTCATTAAGGGTAACCCCCGCATGAGGTGAACTGTGCCTCAGTGCTTGGGATTTGAAAAACATAAGTTTTTCTTGCAAAATTCAGACTTTTCTTGGTTAAATTGGAGACTGATTTACTCTGCCGGATATCTCTGACAATAACAACGTGATATGTGGTGCCTGTGGTGCCCCATCATTGTATATAGACGTCATTAAGGGTACCCCCCGCCTGAGGTGAACTGTGCCTCAGTGCTTGGGATTTGAAAAACATAAGTTTTTCTTGCAAAATTCAGACTTTTCTTGGTTAAATTGGAAGACTGATTTACTCTGCCGGATATCTCTGACAATAACAACGTGATATGTGGTGCCTGTGGTGCCCCATCATTGTCATATGTGACGTCATTAAGGGTAAACCCCCGCATGAGGTGAACTGTGCCTCAGTGCTTGGGATTTGAAAAACATAAGTTTTTCTTGCAAAATTCAGACTTTTCTTGGTTAAATTGAAGACTGATTTACTCTGCCGATATCTCTGACAATAACAACGTGATATGTGGTGCCTGTGGTGCCCAATCATTGTCATATGTGACGTCATTAAGGGTAACCCCCGCATGAGGTGAACTGTGCCTCAGTGCTTGGGATTTGAAAAACATAAGTTTTTCTTGCAAAATTCAGACTTTTCTTGGTTAAATTGGAGACTGATTTACTCTGCCGGATATCTCTGACAATAACAACGTGATATGTGGTGCCTGTGTGCCCCATCATTGTCATATGTGACGTCATCGAAGGGTACCCCCGCATGAGGTGAACTGTGCCTCAGTGCTTGGGATTTGAAAAACATAAGTTTTTCCCTTGCAAAATTCAGACTTTTCTTGGTTAAATTGGAGACTGATTTACTCTGCCGGATATCTCTGACAATAACAACGTGATATGTGGTGCCTGTGGTGCCCCATCATTTGTCATATGTGACGTCATCGAGGGTACCCCCGCCTGAGGTGAACTGTGCCTCAGTGCTTGGATTTGAAAAACATAAGTTTTCTCTTGCAAAATTCAGACTTTTCCTTGGTTAAATTGGAGACTGATTTACTCTGCCGGATATCTCTGACAATAACAACGTGATATGTCGTGCCTGTGGTGCCCCATCATTGGCATATATGACTTCATTAAGGGTACCCCCCCGCCTAAGGTGAACTGTGCCTCAGTGCTTGGGATTGAAAAACATAAGTTTTCTTGCAAAATTCAGACCTATTCTTGGTTAAATTTAGAAGACTGATTTACTCTGTGCCGATATTCTCATGACAATAACAACGTGATATGTTGAGTGCCTGTGGTGCCCCATCATAGTCATATTGTGACGTCCATTAAGGGTAACCCCGCGCATGAGGTGAACTGTGAGCCTCAGTGCATGGATTTGAAAAAAATATAGAGTTTTATCCTTTCAAAATTCAGACTTTTTCTTGGTTAGAATTGGGAGACTGTATTTACTCTGCCGTATTTCTTTGACAATAACAACTGTGATATGTGGTGCCTGATGGTGCCCCCATGCATTGTCAAATATGTGACGTTCATTTAAGGGTAAAACCCCCGCATGAGGTGAACTGTTGCCCTCATTGCTTGGGATTTGAATGACCATAAAGTATTTCTTCGCAAAAGTTCAGTACTTTTCTTGGTTAAATTGAAGACTGATTTACTCTGCCGGATATCTCTGACAATAACAACGTGATATGTGGTGCCTGTGGTGCCCATCATTGTCATATGTGACGTCATTAAGGTAACCCCCGCATGAGGTGAACTGTGCCTCAGTGCTTGGGATTTGAAAAACATAAGTTTTTCTTGCAAAATTCAGACTTTTCTTGGTTAAATTGGAGACTGATTTACTCTGCCGGATATCTCTGACAATAACAACGTGATATGTGTGCCTGTGGTGCCCCATCATTGGCATATAGACTTCATTAAGGGTAACCCCCGCATGAGTGAACTGTGCCTCAGTGCTTGGGATTTGAAAAACATAAGTTTTTCTTGCAAAATTCAGACTTTTCTTGGTTAAATTGAAGACTGATTTACTCTGCCGGATATCTCTGACAAGAACAACGTGATATGTGGTGCCTGTGGTGCCCCATCATTGGTATATGTGACGTCATTAAGGGTACCCCCCCCCATGAGGTGAAACTGTGCCTCAGTGCTTGGGATTTGAAAAAACATAAGTTTTTCTTGCAAAATTCAGACTTTTCTTGGTTAAATTGAAGACTGATTTACTCTGCCGGATATCTCTGACAATAACAACGTAATATGTGGTGCCTGTGGTGCCCCATCATTGGTATATGTGACGTCATTAAGGGTACCCCCCTGCATGAGGTGAACTGTGCCTCAGTGCTTGGGATTTGAAAAACATAAGTTTTCTTGCAAAATTCAGACTTTTCTTGGTTAAATTGAAGACTGATTTACTCTGCCGGATATCTCTGACAATAACAACGTGATATGTGGTGCCTGTGGTGCCCCATCATTGGTATATAAGACGTCATTAAGGGTACCCCCCGCCTGAGGTGAACTGTGCCTCAGTGCTTGGGATTTGAAAAACATAAGTTTTTCTTGCAAAATTCAGACTTTTCTTGGTTAAATTGAAGACTGATTTACTCTGCCGGATATCTCTGACAATAACAACGTGATATGTGGTGCCTGTGGTGCCCCATCATTGGTATATGTGACGTCATTAAGGGTACCCCCCGCCTGAGGTGAACTGTGCCTCAGTGCTTGGGATTTGAAAAACATAAGTTTTTCTTGCAAAATTCAGACTTTTCTTGGTTAAATTGAAGACTGATTTACTCTGCCGGATATCTCTGACAATAACAACGTGATATGTGGTGCCTGTGGTGCCCCATCATTGGTATATGTGACGTCATTAAGGGTAACCCCCGCCTGAGGTGAACTGTGCCTCAGTGCTTGGGATTTGAAAAACATAAGTTTTTCTTGCAAAATTCAGACTTTTCTTGGTTAAATTGAAGACTGATTTACTCTGCCGGATATCTCTGACAATAACAACGTAATATGTGGTGCCTGTGGTGCCCCATCATTTGTATATGTGACGTCATTAAGGGTAACCCCCCCGCCTGAGGTGAACTGTGCCTCAGTGCTTGGGATTTGAAAAACATAAGTTTTTATCTTGCAAAATTCAGACTTTTCTTGGTTAAATTGAAGACTGATTTACTCTGCCGGATATCTCTGACAATAACAACGTGATATGTGGTGCCTGTGGTGCCCCATCATTGTCATATGTGACGTTCATTAAGGGTAACCCCCGCATGAGGTGAACTGTGCCTCAGTGCTCATGGGATTTGAAAAACATAAGTTTTTCTTGCAAAAATTCAGACTTTTTTCTTGGTTAAATTGAAGACTGATTTACTCTGCCCCCATGATATCTCTCTGACAATAACAACGTGATTTATGTGGATATCCTGTGGGGTAACCCCCTGCCTGAAATTATCTCTGACCCCCCATCATGGGATATTGTTACCTAAGTTTTCCAAAATGGGATTGAAAAACCCCTAAATGGTTAAATTGAACCCTGATTTACTCCCCGATATCTCAACCCTAACAACGTGATATATCCTGTGGTCCATCAACATTGCCATATATCATGACGTCATTAAGGGTACCCCCCGCTATGACTGTGCCCAGTGGTTGGGATATTGAAAAACATTACCAAATTCAAATCATTTTTACCCCCCCTATGCGTATAACTCTTACCCCCAAAATATCACCTACATTAAGGGTTTCCCGCCCCACCATGAGGTTAACTGTGCCTCATGCTTGGGATTAACCGCAATTGAAACCACATCCTTCACAAAACCCACCCCCCCACACTATCCATATTATCTGCCGGATACCCTCCAAAAATTAACCCAATTCCCATAACATCAAACCCCTACTCCAAACCCCCCCACCCCCTATCCCATATCATCTTATCCATATTCTCCCAGTTCAACCCCACACGCCCCGGGACCCCCCATCCTCCCCCCTCATCCAACATATCCCCCCCCCTACCTATCAAAAACACTCAAAATCCCAACCAACCATAAATCCCAATCCCCAACCACAAACACATCCCCTCTATCACACATCAATACCACATCCCCCACCCCCCCCCTATCACATATTATCATATTATCCCCCATAACCACCCAACCTACCACAATACATCCCTACCTATACTTTACCCCACTCCCCATCTTAAATCCCCATATAGTCAATCTCCCCAATACCAAAAACAAATCCCACCAACCCTATAACCCCCAAATCCACATAATACACCACAATTAATCCCATATCCCCCAAAAATACACATCTTCACAAAACAATCCCCATGGAACAATCTAACCCTTCCTACACACATATCATATCCCCCCTATCACATACAATTAACATATCTACACCTTTACCACCCCTATCTTATCCCCATACCAAATCCAACCACCCAACTCAAAAATACATCAAATCACATTTCAACAATCCCCCCCCTAAATAATATTAATCCCCACCAATACCAAACCTACCTACCCGAAAAATAAAACCATATTCACCCATCACTTTGGGGGGGAATCCCCCCCACAATCCCCACAATCTCGATAACATATTATTATCATAATAATCCCCACAATACCACATCCCCAATCCCACCCCCCTTTAACTATCTTATTCCCCAACTCACCTATCCAATTATACCACCAATACCCAACCTTCAAACCCATCCCCAAACCTCAAAAATTAACCCAATCCCCATCATAACCAATACCACACCCGCCTCCCACATTATACCCCAATTACACACATCTACATCTCACATATTATCCCAATCACCCCTCTCAATTTCAAATACCCCCCACCAAAAAATTCAACATTAACTACCCAACCTTTTCACACACATACCCCTCCCCCAGCCATCTTATCCCCACATAACCACATATCAATTTACACATTCCATCCCCCTATATCACAATAATTTCAATCCCCCACACCTAAAAAAAATCCCCAAAATCCCTCAAAAAATTAAAACCCAAATCCTCTAACCACCAATACTTACAAATCCCCCACCCCCTATCA